>NW_027665450.1:0-238000 GCF_963924005.1 Protomyctophum bolini | reverse complement strand
TACAAAATAAATGAAAATAAATAAGATACATAAAATTGTATTGGGTGTTAAACTCCTGAGTAGCCTATAGGCATAAACAAAACATTTTCTTTAAGTGAAATAACACAAAATTAACAACATTCAGTGTGTAATAATGTCTTACATTCCACAAAGTTGTTGGTCCTGTTGTCGGAGTTCCTTTCATGGACATTCCACATCAGGGGTGGGAACTGGCATCCATCATTGATGTAGTTGCGCCTCAAATATCGGATGAAATTCGATAGGCCACCGAAGCGCCTTGCCAGACGTCTTGTAGGTCTAGCGTCTGCCAGCATGTTGAAATTGTTGTGAACCAAAGCTAAGGGCAGGAAGCCGATCGCCATGAATTTCTGGATGCAGGTCCGCAGACGGGGATGTCTCCGGTAAGGCCCTGAATGAATGTATGGGTGGATGGATGGATAAATAATATTATTAATAATAAATATAATAATATAATATATAATAATATAATACATAATAATATACAGTATTATTATTAATAATTATTATAATTATTATTAAATAAAGACAATATAATACTAGCTGATTGATTGATTGATTATAATGCAGACAGAGGGTTCGGTTATGCCTTCAATCTGACACGCTCCATATCTGCAAATTACTATACGGAAAGGTCAATTAAGGCAAAGTGCCCAAATTATGTTTGGTTAACTGCCCCATATTTTACTTGTCCCACAATTTTGGAGGTGAAACTGAAATACAAATATTTTGAGGGCTCTGAACAAACTTTTACATTTAACATGTTTTTGTGCGCAAGAAAGATATAGTTACCTGCAAGGCCCTCCGCCTGTACTTTCCTCCACAAGCTCTGTGTAAAGTGGAAATAACATCCCGACCTCTGGCTCCTGGGCATCTCCGTCTCGATGGCCAGGAGGAGGGAGCTCTCAAAGTCAGTGATGACTCGCTGGGGCGTCCACTGGTGCCCAGTGACAAGCAGTACCCGCTGTTTAATATGACTTAGGATTGCCCTGTACTGGCCCACCGTTTTCCCAGTGACCAGGCACATCACCAGGGGAACCACCCTGCCCATGTATTTTCCATGAACTGTCATGAACTGGAGGTATGGATGGGGGGAGGTTTTAAATGTCCCGTCAATGTACACGTCCTGGCACCTCCCGAGTTTTGCAAAATTCCGGGAAGTGCCAAAGACCAGAACGCCCCAGCCATTATCTTGGTGGGAGAGAAACTCTCTCCCACGCCACGTGCGTGCCCACTCACCCTCCACTAGAACGTCATCCACACTATCGGGGACTGGGGGGAGAAGAGACGCCCGTTGTCTCTGCAGCCTCGACCTCACACTGATAAATTCTGGCACCTCCGCGTCCGAATCTGCGTCCCTGACCACCTCGTCGTACACCCTTTTAATGGGCCTCGACGGGTCAGCCTGGATGGCTTGTACCATCTGCTGCCTAATAGCACCCGCTGAAATTAACGGTGTGTCCTCGGGGTGGTTGTGCGGTGCGGTGTTAAGGACCTGGATACGCACGTTGGGCTCATCGAGGTCGAAAGCGGCAGTGGTCAAGAAAACGGCGCACGTTTGCCTCCAGCAACGCCAATGCATTTTCCCCCCAGGCGGTTTTTTGTTGAGTTGGTACCTGAACCCCTCATTTATGAGAACTTTTCCTCCACGATTTCCTTGCTGCATGTATGCCATTTTTTTTTGTTTAATCGATCAGCGTGGTGGCGTGAAAGGGGGGTATTTATTGCACTGCTGACCAATCGGAAACCACCAATTAAGAAGAACAATTTTGTTCTTCTTAATTGTTGGTTTCCGATTGGTGGTTTCTGATAAACGAATCACCCCCATGGTTTGTGATGGTTCAGTGTTATAAAGGCCACCCGTGTGTAATTAAGAACATTTTCCCAGCGTAGCAAAGACACTTCCCCACCTTCAGCACCACGGACAGCGCAGGGGCTGCCTATGGTTAGAATTTGCATCACCATGCCCTGTATCATGATAGTGCTTATAGGCATAGTGGCCTGCAGAAGCAAGATCTCTTTCAATCGAATAAATAGTAGCCTATTTCGATGGCAGAGTAGGCTAAACAGCTCTTAAGGAGGACTATACTATATACGGTCACTCTTTACGCTTTACTTGGATTATATTAGCATATTAAGAGCCTATATAGTGCGGCTTATTTTGTTACCATAAATTATGGTGAAGACAGTTTTGTTTAACTAATCCAGGGGCATGGCATCTGGCACAGTGTTTTGTCGCCCAAACCCACCTACAACATAACATAGCTCGAGCGAATTTCCATGCACCGGTCGACCTTCGACTTCAGGTGTAGCCAATGATATGCCGCTCATGTCTGTCTGTCTGTCTGTCTGTCTGTTTGTCTGTCTGTCTGTCTATCGTTCGAGGCACGTCTTTTCACTCACACCAGCACCGCTTCCACTTTGCAATGGCAGGCTATAATCAAAGTAGGCCTATACATTGTCATATTAGCAGTAAATAAATAAATAGGATGTTGATAATATAATTCAAATCCAATTTCAATGTGTCATTGCTGCTCTGCACGCGCGCGCGTGCACACACACACACACACACACACACACACACACACACACAAACACGCACGCACGCATTTAATTTTCTTTATTTGACTGAGTTAAAAAATAGGCCTACATTGTCAAGGGCATAAATATAAAATGGTGATTATATATAAAATTGTCAGACATTTGTTTCCATGGAAAAATAGCTGTAAAAAACGTTTATTATTTTATTTCAGTTCATTCAAGAGTGCTGGCAGCGTGCGTAATGGCAAATGAAAGCACCCTTCCCAAGGAATATGGATTAGTTTTAACTTTTTAAAAAAAGGTTATAAAATGACTGAGATATGTCCGGCCTCAAACTTGAACTTTTTATTTGGACAGACAAACAGCATTGAGGAGGAACAGTGTTGCCATTTTCAGTTTGTGTCAGCCTAAACCAGGTCTATGAAAATAATCCCAAAAGAAGCGGCTATACCGGGCTCTGCAACCTTTTTAAATAGCCTACTTTGTGTGTATTATTCTTTCACATTGTTATATTGAATACTTAATGTATTATTATTATTATTATAATTATTATTATTATTTACATACAAATGGAGGGACTTCATATGCCATCTGAAAATAGCCAATTTACAAGCTCACAATGCGTCTCAATGTGATGCATTGTGAGCTTGTAGATCTGCTATTTTCAAATATAGAATCTTGTAAAACAAGATGGGGTCCATAGTACAGAAAACAACACAGGAAACAAGCCCAAAACCCATACCACTATTTACAAGCAACCAATACAAAAACTGCCCAAAGCGCTTATAATAAGCAGACATGGCAACACTGATGATCTCCGTCAAAGTGTGCTTCTGTGGAATACCATGCCGTCGGAACACCGGCCCGTCGGAACAATGGACCGTCGGAACAATGGACCGTCGGAACAATGGACCGTCGGAGACCGTCGGAAAAATGGGTCGTCGGAATTATGGGTGGACCCCGTGCTATCTATTGTGCCTGTTAAAGTGAAATGTAACAAAGGAAATCAAATAATACAAACCTATGCATTCCTTGACCCTGGCAGTTCAGCCTCATTTTGCACAAACAGTCTCATGCATCAGCTGAACATTAGAGGAAAAAGAACCAACATCCTTCTCCGTACCATGGGTCAAGAAAAGACTGTCAGTAGTCACATAGTAACAGGTTTGGAGGTGAGTGAGCTTCATGGCAACACCTTTACAGCCCTCCCAGAAACCTACACCCAGAAAGCCATGCCTGTTACAAAACACAACATTCCCAACCAGTCAGATATTTCCAAGTGGCCATACCTCAAAAACATAAAACTTCCCACCATAGATGCAGACATTGGCTTGCTGATCGGCACAAATGCACCTAAGGTAATGGAACCACAACAGGTCATTAACAGCCAAGGAGAAGGCCCGTATGCAGTAAGGACACTGCTAGGATGGGTGGTCAATGGTCCACTAAGAGGAGGAGGTTCAAAGGCCAACAATACAGTCTCTGTCAACAAGATTTCAGTAGTTGACCTTCATGATTTGTTGATCACACAATACAACACTGACTTTGTGGAAAAATCCTATGAAGACAAAAAGGAAATGTCAATAGAGGACAAACAGTTTTTGAAAATAGTTGAAGATTCAACCACAATGGTGGATGGACATTACAGTTTCAAATTACCATTCAGGAGCCATGATGTTACACTGCCAAACAATCGGCAGGTTGCAGAACAAAGACTTTTGAGCTTAAAAAGGAAGTTCTTGAAAAATGCATCATTTCATGAGGAGTACACTCGCTTCCTAAGTGATGTCATTGAACAAGGCTATGCTGAGGCAGTGCCACAAGGGCAGCTGGAGCAAAAGGATGGGAGCATTTGGTACATACCTCACCACGGGGTGTACCACCCCAAAAAAGGAAAGCTCAGAGTGGTTTTTGACTGTGGAGCATCATACAAAGGCACCTCGCTCAACTCAGAGCTACTCCAAGGCCCTGACTTAATTCAACCCCTCATAGGAGTGCTCACCAGGTTCCGGCAGGAGCCTATAGCCATAATGGGAGACATTCAGGCAATGTTTCATCAGGTAAAAGTGGCAAATGAGCATGTTGATTTTCTGAGATTCCTGTGGTGGCCAGGGGGTGATATAGGTGTTGACCCCCAGGAATACCGTATGGTGGTCCATCTCTTCGGTGCGGTCTCATCACCCAGCTGCGCAAACTATGCGCTCAAAAGGACGGCTGAGGATAACCGGGATCGTTTCAGACCGGAAGTGATTGACACCATTCTAAACAACGTATACGTGGATGATTGTTTGAAATCGGTGGCCACAGAGGATGAAGCAATACTTCTCATCAAAGAGTTGACAGCTGCATGTCACAGAGGAGGTTTCCACTTCTCTAAATGGATAACAAACAGCCGCAGAGTACTTTCCTCAGTCCCGGAGGTCGATAGAGCTAAAGAGGTCAAAGAGCTCAACTTGGACAGAGATAGACTCCCAACTGAAAGAGCACTTGGCGTGCAGTGGTGTGTGGAGGATGACAATTTCACATTCAATGTCACCACAAAGCCACAGCCACACACACGGAGAGGGATACTGTCTGTTGTTAGCTCCATTTATGACCCTTTAGGGTTTCTTGCGCCTTTCACTCTGACTTCCAAACTGCTATTACAAGAGCTATGCAGCTTAAACCTAGGCTGGGATGAGGACGTACCGCAGATATTCTCTGAGCGGTGGGTTAAATGGAAATTAGATCTGCAGAAAATCACTAACTTCAAGGTCAGAAGATGCCTCAAACCAAAGGACTTTGGTGAACCCATACAAGCACAGATTCACCATTTTGCAGACGCAAGTGAACAAGGCTACGGTACAGTGAGCTATTTGAGACTGAAGAATGAAACAAACACTATTCATGTCTCATTTGTGATGGGGAAGGCAAGAGTTGCACCCCTCAAAAGGATGACAATCCCCAGGATGGAGCTGGCTGCTGCAGTGCTGGCCACTAAAGTGGATAAAGTTCTCAGAAGAGAGTTGCAGCTGCAGCTTGAAAGCTCAATGTTTTGGACTGATAGCCAATCAGTATTAAAGTACATTGCAAATCAACACACACGATTCCACACATTTGTGGCTAACAGAGTTGCTGCCATTAGAGATGCCACAAAAATGACCCAGTGGAGATATGTCAACACAAAGGTGAACCCTGCTGATGTTGCCTCCAGAGGACAGAAAGCAGACAAATTCATGGAGAATCGGAGTTGGATTCACGGCCCAGACATACTCTGGAAGTCTGAAAAGGACTGGCCACAGTTTCCTGTGGAACTGTTTTCGAACTCCTTTGATGACCCAGAGGTCAAGAGAAATCCTGCTGTGAGTACAATCATTGTAAAGGACAATAGAAATCCAACTGATACATTTCTCACATACTTTTCCAGCTGGAGAAAGCTGAAAGTTGCGGTAGCATGGATTTTGAAACTCAAAGAAACTCTGAAACTACTGGTTCACAGGAAAAAGGAATTTAATTCCACAACAAGTGCTTCACTTCACTTCACTCGAAGCACTAGGAAAGTGATGGACCAGAAAATGACGAATGTCAAAACCACATTGGGTGGACAAACAGTCACTCTGGAAGATATGGAGAAGGCCGAAAATGCAATTATCTGTCATACACAAAAGCAGCACTTTCAAGAAGAAATAAAAACTTTGCAAATGGCGACATCTTGTGTCAAGAAGACAAGTAGCATCTACAGGCTTGATCCAGTGTTCAAGGATGGTGTGCTCAGAGTGGGAGGACGTCTGAGTAGGGCAGCTATGCCAGAAGAGAGTAAATTCCCTGTCATACTCTCTAAACATTCTCATGTATCCACACTCATTCTCAGGCACATGCATGACAAAACTGGACATGGAGGAAGAAACCACATTCTCTCTGAACTAAGGAAAAGATATTGGATAATCAAGGCCAACTCTGCAGCAAGAAAAATAATAAGTGAATGTGTTGTATGCAGACGGCAAAGGGCCAAAATTGGAGAGCAAAAAATGGCTCATTTGCCACAGGAAAGGCTTGAGCCAGACATGCCTCCATTTTCCAATGTTGGCGTGGATTATTTTGGCCCTATTGAAATTAAAAGAGGACGAACCATCTTGAAGAGGTATGGAGTGCTATTCACTTGCATGACCAGCAGAGCTGTGCATATTGAGGTGGCCAACTCCCTCGACACAGACTCATGCCTCAATGCCTTAAGACGTTTCATTTGTAGAAGAGGACAAGTGAAACATATCAGAAGTGATAATGGTACTAATTTTGTTGGGGCTCAAAGAGAATTAAAAGAAGCCCTCGCTACACTGAACCAGCAAAGGATCCAAGGAGCTTTGCTCCAAAAGGGCATACAGTGGAGTTTCAATCCCCCAGGAGCATCCCATCATGGAGGAATATGGGAACGACTTATAAAGTCTGTGAGGCAAGTGCTCCATTCTGTTTTGAAACAGCAGACTCTAGACGACGAGGGACTACAGACTCTGTTATGCGAAGTGGAGGCCATTTTAAACAGCCGCCCAATCACTACTGTGTCTAATGACCCACAGGACCTAGAGCCTCTTACCCCAAACCACATCTTACTCTTGAACACCAAGCCCATTGTGCCACCTGGAGTCTTTGACAGGAACGACCAGTATGTGAGACGCCGATGGAAACAGGTGCAGTACATGTCAGATTTATTCTGGAAGCGCTGGTGCCTGGAATACCTGCCCCTCATGCAGGAAAGGCAGAAATGGTGCAAACGGAGGAGAAGCTTTACACCTGGAGATGTGGTCATGGTCGTGGACCCCTGTGCTCCACGTGGCTCCTGGATTTTGGGAAGAGTGCTGGAAGTAATGGCAGATTCTACAGGATTGGGAGCATATTGCGAGCCGTAAAGGTCAAAACAAAGACCAATATCCTAGAAAGGCCCATAACCAAGATCTGCCTGCTGCTAGAATGTGAGGAGTGACGCCCTTGCTATTACTGATGAATGATGATGGCATGATGACTTCGCCAACCTATGATGAGTACCACACCACACCGAGTTAATGAAATGTTTACAGGCTCCTTTAAGATACAGTGTATATTGTAATTGTTTTTGTTGCTTCAAAATACAATTAGGGGCCGGTTATGTAGGAGCCAAATCCTCATATTCAATTATTATATTATTTATTTAATGGCCCTCTGGTGGTGGTGTTCTGTAAATTAATGATGTCTGCTCTCTGCCCACTGCAGGATACCTTATAAGGAACTGTGTGTCACAATAGGGGCGTGACAGACTGGCAAGCACACAGTCTTTTGACCTTGCAACTGAAGGACCTCTGTGTTACTTTATTTGTTTTTACAAGTTTAAGTTTCCCGTTTTTGCATCCCTGTAAAGGAAGAAAATAAACAACTTTAATTTAACAACTGAACCAACCTGGAATGGACATTCTATCATTTCATTCAAACAACAACAACAAGCAAGCGTCTTTAGTATAGTCAGTCTGCCCAAGAAGTGGCTCACACAAAGGGAGAAAAGTGTTTTTAAACAAAAGGATAAGTGGTCACTACACCTATTATTAATCATCATCAATGAGCAAACTCCCCCCCACCTATCTGTCTATCTGCATGCGCTACGTCGCACAGAACGCAACGCATGATGCACTACAGCCGAGAACTCACTCTTTTAGGCCTATGTCTGAGTGCGATTACTTTTATAAAGGTTGTACAATTGTAGCCTATATTATCCGCTATAGGGCGAGACACACACACACACACACACACACACACACACACACACTAGTCGTCGCTCCTATGCGGACCCCCGTGACCCCCCCCCCCCCCCCCAGGACGCGACAGACAGACAGACAGACAGACAGACAGACAGACAGACAGACCTGTCAATGCGCTACGAGCGCGGTGAGCTTTGATGTTCGGCTAAATTAATATAGCCTTGTATATAAATTCATATGTGTCCTTGTATAGGTTATCTATTGTGTTGGGGGGTCGCCCACTGTATATAGGTGCGCTACCCGTTAAGAACTAACGGGGTCGCAGTGTCGCATAGTTGAATATTATGTTTATTTCAGCTCTCTCTCTCTCTCTCTCTCTCTCTCTCTCTCTCTATATATATGACGTCTGCAGGAGGGGGGGGGGGGTATAGACCCGCTGCTGTCTGCATGCGATGCGTGCAGCTTGTAGATCAGATGCCGACAGACAGACAGACAGACGGCTAGATCGGTAAAATGGAGCATAAAGTATGTTGGTGAAATTATTTTACGCATTAAAAATTAAATTAAAAAGTCTCAAATACACCGTTTTTTTCCATAATACAATGCGCACTATTAACTATTAAACATAACAATATTACAACGAGAAAGAAGAAGAATTACACACATTTTTTCCATAAGAAATATGGTTTTATTTGCAGTGAAACTTAAGGAAAATACAATCATCTCGCTCACGTGGGTCACGCGGCCTACATGTCAATCAGTGCGTATAGGCTATCACTGTAAATCCCTGGAACATGTGTCATGTGACACAAACCTAAACACCAGTGTGTAATAATAAAATGCCACATGTTTATTAATGGTCATAAATACAGTAGAACACGAGAACACCTCACGAGAACACCGTTCTCCGTAGGAGAGAGAGAGAGAGAGAGAGAGAGAGAGAGAGAGAGAGAGAGAGAGACAGAGACGGACTTAGGCTACGGAGGGGTAGAGAGAGAGAGGGGGAAAGTATCGGTGTGGAGTGATTGATTGATTGATTGATCGATTGATTGATTGTGCGGTGGCGGCAGCCGGTCACTCACCCCCCCCCCATCCCCTCTCTCTCTCTCTCTCTCTCTCTCTCTCTCTCTCTCTCTCTCTCTCTTATAAACGTTGCGCGCACACACACACACACACACACACACACACGCGCGGTAGATCTGCTCTTTTCGGTGCACAAAAGAGGTGACAGCTCGGGCACGCACGGACGCCCGGAGACGGCTGAGGCCTCCTCAGAACCGGACCGGCAAGGCGCACGCGGTGGTACCGGCCCGGACCCGTGGGCCGATCCCCGGGCATTGCCATGGCGTATTCCGTTCTTGCCATGGCGTATTCCGTTCTTGCCACGGCAAGTCCATATTACGTCTGGCGTATCCCTCTCACCGCGGCTAATTCTTAACGCTGCGACGTATGAAGAATAAGCCATGGCGTATTCCGTTCTTGCCACGGCAAGTCCATATTATGTCTGGCGTATCCCTCTCGCCACGGCTAATTGTTTACACTGCGACATATTGAAGAATAAGCCATGGCGTAATGAAGAATATGCCATGGCGTAAAACAATAGGTCGCAACGATTCAACAATACGTCGCAACGATTCGTCGCCGCCACTAATTGATCTCGCCCCACCTGGCCAATAGAGATAGCAGAGGATGGTTTCGATCCATCGACCTCTGGGTTATGGGCCCAGCACGCTTCCGCTGCGCTCTGAGTTATTATGCAAGATGGAAATGGATCCACTTTCAAATGGAAATCACTTGAAAGAATACTGTTACAACATCTTGTCAGTATAACCAAAGACAAATTCGACCCCAGTCAGTTTGCCTACAAAAAGGGTTGCGGTACAGAGGATGCGGTTGTCACACTGGTCCACTTAATTACAAAACACCTAGATAAGTCAAATAAGAATCATGCGAGAGTGCTATTCTTAGACTTTTCTTCAGCTTTCAACACAATACAGTCTGATATACTAGTGTCAAAAATGGTACAGTTGGAACTGAATCCATACTTAATTCACTGGTATGCTTCTTTTCTTACTAACAGAGTACAGAGGGTGAAAGTGAACACAACCCTCTCATCAGCATTAACTACTAATGTTGGTGCTCCCCAGGGTTGTGTGAGCTCAGCTGTACTTTTCACCCTCTATACTGACAGCTGTCGTATTGAGGAATGCCTGTCTGAATGTCGCACTGACACACCAGACCAATACATTCTAAAATACTCAGATGATACAGTTTTGATCTCTCTCCTAGATAGTTCCAGTGATCCTGGACTGCACCAACACAGAGTAAATAAGGTGGTTGAATGGAGTGATAACAACGCTCTCATCATTAACACAAAAAAGACAGAAGAGATTGTTTTTGGTACACCACCAGAGATACACAGATCCCCCATTACTATTCATGGGGAACCGATCAACCAGGTATGTTCGTACAAATACCTAGGAGTAGTAATAGACCATCTTTTGTCATGGAAAGATCAGATTGATTCAGTGTGTAAGAAAACAAAGCAAAGAATCTACTTCCTTCGCCGTCTAAGATCCTTCGGTGCTAGTAGACGGATTCTTCTTTTGTTTTTCACTTCTGTTATTATGAGTGTTCTTCAGTACTGTAGTACCACCTGGTATGGATGTTTGTCTGCAGCCCTAAAGTCACAACTGCTGCAACAACTGAACATTTGTTCAAAGATTGTTGGACAACAACTTCAGAAACTGTATACATCCACATATGATAACAGCATCCTAAGGTTAGCAAGGAATATCACCTCTAATACTAAGCATGTGTTGTATAGAGAATATAGGTTGCTACCTTCAGGAAGGAGATATGGTGTACCAGCATACAACAAGGTCAGACTAAAGAGGTCCTTTGTCTACCAGTCGACCTTAAGGCTCAATCAGGAGATGTAGTAGCCACAGGATAATCTAAGCGGTGGATATTGCTCATGTCTTTATGTATGTAAATTGTCTTGTTCTCTGTGTTTTGTATATGTTCTGCATACCTGGCTGCTTGTGTCGCAAGACAAATTTCAGTGTGAACTGACAATAAAGTAATATATCATATCATATCATATCATATCCTACAATCTCTATAGATTAGGTATTTATGCAGTGCAAATTGTTAGCCAAATGTACAGAATGTATAGTCAAGTGAAACCTGAGGGTAGACATCCATTACGAGCAAACTGATATTGCGGTAAATTCATCTCCAGAGATTAGTGACTTTCTTTCTCGCCCCCCTAGTGGCCAAATAGTCTGGGAACTAAGATTAGTTCCTTTCAAACTAGCTCTTGGGCATCTGCAGAAGTCCCAGACATGTGAAACCAAAGTTTGCACATTTGTGGCAGTGGTAGGATTTGAACCCACGCCTCCAGAGAGACTGGAGCCTTAATCCAGCGCCTTAGACCACTCGGCCACACTACCCGGTACTACTGTGTTTAGCTGATGCCTACTCTTTGCTCTTAACTCTAAGCAGGCAAAGCAGAAGGGAACATTTGAGGAGGATGTAAGGAAAAGTGATTAGTGTTCCCAGAGTTAAACTCTTCAGAAAGAATGGTAGGTCGTCTACAGCCTTGGCAGAGGATGGATTATGTACAAAGGCACAGAATATGGCTCTAGTGGTAACTCGGCAGTGGAGTGAGCTAGTGTTGAAGTTTCGGTACTGGAATTTGGCACCTAAAATCTCAACTGGCAGAGGTGGGGTTCTAACCCACGCCTCCAGGGGAGACTGCGACCTGAACGCAGCGCCTTAAACCGCTCGGCCACGCTACCACAAAGAAGTACTTATTAGTTAATAGTTTGTTGATGACTTTCAATACAAGCCATGTTTCCAACTCATCCTACTTTTCTATCGTTTGTGAAGTGAGTTGTAAATCATGATTTAAATAGCTTGTTCATGGTCTAATACATGATATGTATAAGGCATATTTATAAAGCAGTGTTGGCAGTGGTGGCATTTGAGGCCACAACTCCATAAAGACATAAACTGCATGTATTTGTCATCAATAGGACACATCATGAAATCGGAACGATAGCAGATTGATGTTGTGGTTAGTAAGTGCTGAGAACTAGAATACATGATTTGCCAATAGACATAGCAGAGGATGGTTTCGATCCATCGACCTCTGGGTTATGGGCCCAGCACGCTTCCGCTGCGCCACTCTGCTCTGAGTTTTTATGCAAGATGGAAATGGATCCTACAATCTCTATAGATTAGGTATTTATGCAGTGCAAATTGTTAGCCAAATGTACAGAATGTATAGTTAAGTGAAACCTGAGGGTAGACATCCATTACGAGCAAACTGATATTGCGGTAAATTCATCTCCAGAGATTAGTGACTTTCTTTCTCTCCCCCCCTAGTGGCCAAATAGTCTGGGAACTAAGATTAGTTCCTTTCAAACTAGCTCTTGGGCATCTGCAGAAGTCCCAGACATGTGAAACCAAAGTTTGCACATTTGTGGCAGTGGTAGGATTTGAACCCACGCCTCCAGAGAGACTGGAGCCTTAATCCAGCGCCTTAGACCACTCGGCCACACTACCCGGTACTACTGTGTTTAGCTGATGCCTACTCTTTGCTCTTAACTCTAAGCAGGCAAAGCAGAAGGGAACATTTGAGGAGGATGTAAGGAAAAGTGATTAGTGTTCCCAGAGTTAAACTCTTCAGAAAGAATGGTAGGTCGTCTACAGCCTTGGCAGAGGATGGATTATGTACAAAGGCACAGAATATGGCTCTAGTGGTAACTCGGCAGTGGAGTGAGCTAGTGTTGAAGTTTCGGTACTGGAATTTGGCACCTAAAATCTCAACTGGCAGAGGTGGGGTTCTAACCCACGCCTCCAGGGGAGACTGCGACCTGAACGCAGCGCCTTAAACCGCTCGGCCACGCTACCACAAAGAAGTACTTATTAGTTAATAGTTTGTTGATGACTTTCAATACAAGCCATGTTTCCAACTCATCCTACTTTTCTATCGTTTGTGAAGTGAGTTGTAAATCATGATTTAAATAGCTTGTTCATGGTCTAATACATGATATGTATAAGGCATATTTATAAAGCAGTGTTGGCAGTGGTGGCATTTGAGGCCACAACTCCATAAAGACATAAACTGCATGTATTTGTCATCAATAGGACACATCATGAAATCGGAACGATAGCAGATTGATGTTGTGGTTAGTAAGTGCTGAGAACTAGAATACATGATTTGCCAATAGACATAGCAGAGGATGGTTTCGATCCATCGACCTCTGGGTTATGGGCCCAGCACGCTTCCGCTGCGCCACTCTGCTCTGAGTTTTTATGCAAGATGGAAATGGATCCTACAATCTCTATAGATTAGGTATTTATGCAGTGCAAATTGTTAGCCAAATGTACAGAATGTATAGTTAAGTGAAACCTGAGGGTAGACATCCATTACGAGCAAACTGATATTGCGGTAAATTCATCTCCAGAGATTAGTGACTTTCTTTCTCTCCCCCCCTAGTGGCCAAATAGTCTGGGAACTCAGATTAGTTCCTTTCAAACTAGCTCTTGGGCATCTGCAGAAGTCCCAGACATGTGAAACCAAAGTTTGCACATTTGTGGCAGTGGTGGGATTTGAACCCACGCCTCCAGAGAGACTGGAGCCTTAATCCAGCGCCTTAGACCACTCGGCCACACTACCCGGTACTACTGTGTTTAGCTGATGCCTACTCTTTGCTCTTAACTCTAAGCAGGCAAAGCAGACGGGCACATTTGAGGAGGATGTAAGGAAAAGTGATTAGTGTTCCCAGAGTTTAACTCTTCAGAAAGAATGGTAGGTCGTCTACAGCCTTGGCAGAGGATGGATAATGTACAAAGGCACAGAATATGGCTCTAGTGGTAACTCGGCAGTGGAGTGAGCTAGTGTTGAAGTTTTGGTACTGGAATTTGGCACCTAAAACCTCAACTGGCAGCGGTGGGATTCGAACCCACGCCTCCAGGGGAGACTGCGACCTGAACGCAGCGCCTTAGACCGCTCGGCAACGCTACCACAATCTGTGAAGAAGTACTTATTAGTTAATAGTTTGTTGATGACTTTCAATACAAGCCATGTTTCCAACTCATCCTACTTTTCTATCGTTTGTGAAGTGAGTCGTAAATCATGATTTAAATAGCTTGTTCATGGTCTAATACATGATATGTATAAGGCATATTTATAAAGCAGTGTTGGCAGTGGTGGCATTTGAGGCCACAACTCCATAAAGACATAAACTGCATGTATTTGCCATCAATAGGACACATCATGAAATCGGAACGATAGTAGATTGATGTTGTGGTTAGTAAGTGCTGAGAACTAGAATACATGATTTGCCAATAGAGATAGCAGAGGATGGTTTCGATCCATCGACCTCTGGGTTATGGGCCCAGCACGCTTCCGCTGCGCCACTCTGCTCTGAGTTATTATGCAAGATGGAAATGGATCCTACAATCTCTATAGATTAGGTATTTATGCAGTGCAAATTGTTAGCCAAATGTACAGAATGTATAGTCAAGTGAAACCTGAGGGTAGACATCCATTACGAGCAAACTGATATTGCGGTAAATTCATCTCCAGAGATTAGTGACTTTTTTTCTCGCCCCCCTAGTGGCCAAATAGTCTGGGAACTCAGATTAGTTCCTTTCAAACTAGCTCTTGGGCATCTGCAGAAGTCCCAGACATGTGAAACCAAAGTTTGCACATTTGTGGCAGTGGTGGGATTTGAACCCACGCCTCCAGAGAGACTGGAGCCTTAATCCAGCGCCTTAGACCACTCGGCCACACTACCCGGTACTACTGTGTTTAGCTGATGCCTACTGTTTGCTCTTAACTCTAAGCAGGCAAAGCAGACAAGGGCACATTTGAGGAGGATGTAAGGAAAAGTGATTAGTGTTCCCAGAGTTAAACTCTTCAGAAAGAATGGTAGGTCGTCTACAGCCTTGGCAGAGGATGGATTATGTACAAAGGCACAGAAAATGGCTCTAGTGGTAACTCGGCAGTGGTGTGAGCTAGTGTTGAAGTTTCGGTACTGGAATTTGGCACCTAAAATCTCAACTGGCAGAGTTGGGGTTCTAACCCACGCCTCCAGGGGAGACTGCGACCTGAACGCAGCGCCTTAAACCGCTCGGCCAAGCTACCACAAATAAGTACTTATTAGTTAATAGTTTGTTGATGACTTTCAATACAAGCCATGTTTCCAACTCATCCTACTTTTCTATCGTTTGTGAAGTGAGTTGTAAATCATGATTTAAATAGCTTGTTCATGGTCTAATACATGATATGTATAAGGCATATTTATAAAGCAGTGGTGGCATTTGAGGCCACAACTCCATAAAGACATAAACTGCATGTATTTGCCATCAATAGGACACATCGTGAAATCGGAACGATAGCAGATTGATGTTGTGGTTAGTAAGTGCTGAGAACTAGAATACATGATTTGCCAATAGAGATAGCAGAGGATGGTTTCGATCCATCGACCTCTGGGTTATGGGCCCAGCACGCTTCCGCTGCGCCACTCTGCTCTGAGTTATTATGCAAGATGGAAATGGATCCTACAATCTTGTACAAATGTACATAATGTATAGTCAAGTGAAACCTAAGGGTAGACATCCATTACGAGCAAACTGATATTGCGGTAAATTCATCTCCAGAGATTAGTGACTTTCTTTCTCGCCCCCCCTAGTGGCCAAAAACTCAGGGAACTCAGATTAGTTTCTTTCTGACTAGCTCTTGGGCATCTGCAGAAGTCCCAGACATGTGAAACCAAAGTTTGCACATTTGTGGCAGTGGTGGGATTTGAACCCACGCCTCCAGAGAGAGTGGAGCCTTAATCCAGGGCCTTAGACCACTCGGCCACACTACCCGGTAGTACTGTGTTTAGCTGATGCCTACTGTTTGCTCTTAACTCTAAGCAGGCAAAGCAGACAAGGGCACATTTGAGGAGGATGTAAGGAAAAGTGATTAGTGTTCCCAGAGTTAAACTCTTCAGAAAGAATGGTAGGTCGTCTACAGCCTTGGCAGAGGATGGATTATGTACAAAGGCACAGAATATGGCTCTAGTGGTAACTCGGCAGTGGAGTGAGCTAGTGTTGAAGTTTCGGTACTGGAATTTGGCACCTAAAATCTCAACTGGCAGCAGTGGGATTCGAACTCACGCCTCCAGGGGAGACTGCGACCTGAACGCAGCGCCTTAGACCGCTCTGCCACTCTACCACAATCTGTGAAGATGTACTTATTAGTTAAAGCGCAACTAACATGCATATATATATTTTTTTTAAATACTTATTATCATATTGTATATGTCCCTCAAGCTTATTTCTAGTGGTTTTAGCCTCAATCACCACTCATATAATCAGTCCATGACATTTATTTTTGTACTTCTGAAGCTGTTTTAGTTGCAGTACCACTATGTCCTCAATTGCGCCCCCGGTGTCACGCAAATGAGTATGCAAATTATTTTCCTAGCCACACCCTCATCCCAGGTACTCCCCTCCCACACTTTGACTCATTATAATATTTCTCCTTGGCAACAGCACAGCAGCATCAGAGATTGGCGAAGCTTCTTTACTAATAGCTTTCCACTGCTGGTCGACGTCTTATTTTGTTTGTCGCCAAACTTTGTTTACGTTTTCCAACGATGGCGGAAGATGCATTTTTATTCGACCCAGAATCGGACTCTGAGCCGGATTTATCGGATTCCTCCGACGATGAAGCTGTTGTTCAGCCTGCTTTGAGATCTGCACAACCACTCGGATCTGTACCATCATGGTAAAGTTAGAATACTAATAATATTATATTTGTTGATTTTTGGCTAATGATCGTTTCTATGCAAGTAATACAAATAGAATACATTATATTTAGTCAACTGACACGTTATGACTGTCGCATATAGGCTACTATATGGCTTATGCATATCGCTCCAAAACTGACGACGTTAATAAATCAACTTAACGCTGTTTTACCATTCATAGAGAAAGCATTCATGTTGCTGGCTTTATTCTCCTTCTTTCATTCCTGTTCGTTATTCTCGCCTTTATTTTAGAGAGGCCATGTCTTGCCTTGGTGAAGAACAGTTGCTGGGTGAAAAATTGTAAAAGAATACAATTACAAAAGTGCCGTGATTTTATGCTCTCTAAGTCCAGTGCTTCATGTGTTTTCATGTGGAACCAAATGTACCCGTTAGGGTCCATTTGGTTCCATTTGTACACTATAATTTAGCTGGGAACGTTGTGAACCACTGCTCTAGTCTATACTCATAATTGTATTACAATAGAAATATACCAGTGATCAGATCGTCTTGTGCAATTGTTGGTTCATCTTCATCGTAGAAGCCCAAATCATGCATTTTAATCTAATTTATCCATATACTAAACCCACATGTTAATTCAGTAAGTTTTTTAGTCATTCTGTAACATGAGTAGGCCTAGGCCTAGTAGGCCTATATGATGTTTTCTCTTTTCACTCACACACATAGTATAGACTAGTCTTTGTATTCCTATCCTATGTATATTTAAATAAAGGTTTTTTTTTAGGTGCCAATGTGGTGATAGGTGTCGAACCATGGCGTTAGAGGTGGAGAACAGATGCTGCCAGGAAATACCAAAGGTAATGTGTATAGGCTAGTTACAACTTAAAAAAATGTTTTATGGGGGCGCATATACATAGTTTAGACTAGTCATTGGTTAGACATGGGTTTAGGTTAGGTTTAGGTGTGCTGCCCCGTGGGAGGTTAGGTTTAGGGTGAGGGTTTGAGATAGGTTGCAGTTGTAGGACTAATGACTGGTCTAAACCAAATACTGCACCCGTTTTATGATCATTATAATTTCAACCATAAAACTGTGAAATGTCCCATAGGTCAGAGCACGTATGAGGCATCTTGACAACAGACCTTTGCCAGACTGCATCACCATACACCCTGGGATGGAACCTGTGTGTTTCAATGTCTTTGTACTGCAACATGCAATGAATGTCTACACAGCAGATTATGGTCCTCTACTTACACGAGGACGGTTGCACAAGTAAGTATTTTAGATGTGTACTTATATACAAATATACTGACATTTGAAATGAGAACACAAACTTCATTCCAACATACATATTATGTAGCTCTGAAATGTAAACATTATCCAGTAATCAGTGATTCCAGTAAATCTAATTATACCATACCATAAGAGTCAAGTCAATGACAATAACCAATTATTACTATAAAGTTTTATTATCTACTCAATTTAAAATACAAGACAAGGAATCACAAACAACATATATATATATATAGTATAAATGTGCACAGTCAGTCAGCAGCAATGTTTAATCCCTCAGTATAGGTATTATACTGATACATGCATACAAA
The DNA here is from genome assembly GCF_963924005.1 of Protomyctophum bolini. Lineage (NCBI taxonomy): Eukaryota > Metazoa > Chordata > Actinopteri > Myctophiformes > Myctophidae > Protomyctophum > Protomyctophum bolini. The sequence continues at coordinate 219,363 of NW_027665450.1, read as the reverse complement.
ATAAAAATAAGTCCCTTTTTCCCCATTCTGTCGTTACAGGCGTTACAGGTATCTGGCATATCGAATGTTTGTGAGTTGGGTTTTCGGCTTATTGGGACGTGGAGTTCTAGTGCCTCTGCCTTCCTGTGCCGTCACCCGCATCCGAAATGAATACCCCGATGACCAGGGCGAGTATGTAGGGTTCAGAGCGCATGCCCTCGATTAAACCTCGACACATAGGCGTCGATGACCTCCTGCCTGTCTGGGTGGTCATATGCAGCATTCAGGTCTTCAGGTATCACAATTTCCCTCACTGCTTCCACATAAGGATTTGGCTCTGGCTGCAGAAGGACCTTGTCAAAGATGAGGTCCATCAAGCCTGTCACATAACCTGTATGGGGAGAATTAAAAAAAATGCTTTTTGTTTACTATACAAGTTTGTAAGGCCATTCTTGTTCATATTTGTATGCCCTGCTGCTGAGTCAAAAGGAATTTGTTTATTACTTTGTTTTATTTTTGTTATTTGAGTTGTCTAAAGTGCCTCTCTCGAAGAGAGTCATATGGGTCCGAGACACTTGGTGGCGCTGGAGCACAGAACAAAACATAAACTCACGAGCTAATTTATTGGTTCGTGGAGCTGTCACTCAAGGCGGCGCCTCCGGTCCTGACCCGCAGGTATAAAACCGGTGGGCGTGAACGCCGAGTCATTCCTACATTTTTCTGCGCTTGGATGCACACAGCACAACGAGTACACCAAAGTTCACACCGGCTGTTGAAGTTGTATTTTCCCGAAAGACGGACGAGTCTAAAACCGACTTGTACCGCGGGGATTCGCAGCCACAAGAAGGTGTTTTCTCTCTACGAGCTACTAAGCAGATAAGTCAAATAAGACTCATGACACAAGTGAGCCTGCCCGGCGGCTTGTTGTTCTGTCTTCCCTCTCATTACCCTCTAGCTAGCGTTGTTAGCTGTTAGCTAGTTCCGTTAGCCTGTCTGTGGTTTAGCTTCAGCGTTTGCTGCCGCTTCTTTTCTCCACCGCTAGCCTCTCGTTAGTCGCTGACTAACTTGAGTCCTAGCCGCAGCCCGCAGCCTCGCTTCTACACCTCTCGGTAACGGCGGGCATGCCGGTACGTTACGGCCATACCACCCTGAACACGCCCGATCTCGGAAGCTAAGCAGGGTCGGGCCTGGTTAGTACTTGGATGGGAGACCGCCTGGGAATATCAGGCGCTGTAAGCAGTGAGCACCTACATCTACCGCAGGCTAGACGGGCCGCATTCTCAACCCTTCCCCACTCTCTCTCAACCCTTCCCCGCATTGGGGACAAGAGACGGGTCTCCCTGGCTCCCTCCATTACACGGTGGGCCAACAACAACACGTGGGGTAGCCTTCAGCCATCAACTGAAAGCTAACCACTGTGTGTGTTCCGCTTCACGTTACCCTCCATAGTAGGGGAGTTAAGTCAGAAAAATATTTTTATTTAGTAGTGGTGCTAAATAAATAATAATAATATTTTTTATATCTTAAAATGAAATAAAAAATATAAAAAAAGAGGTTTGAGAATAAGACAAGGAACAAGCCATCTCCACCATGGCTACAGATGGCCACGATGATGGACCCCTTCCAAGGCTCTGTTCAACAGGGTTTGTAACAACCTCTTGTTTCCACTTGGGCTACTGATTCTTCCTCAGACTACAACCAATACCCAAGATGGCCTGCGGGGGTGGCGACAGCCCTCCCCAAATCCCAGTGGAGCACCACGAGTCCTACTCTTCTACTCCACCACCACTTTTCTTCTTTTATCCTGTTTTGTGAGTTACAGACAGTTTGTCCTCACAAAAATGTTGTTATATTATATATTATTATTATATAATGATATTATATTATAACTTAAAAGTGAAGTGCTTCTACAATGTCTTGGACTGCTGGTTCCTTCTTCAAGCTACACCAACACCCAAGATGGCCTGCGGGGGTGATAAGGGCCGCCAACAACAAGCTCCACACGCTCTTCACCGCACTGGTAAACAGACCTGTGGAGCCAGACCCAAGACATCAGCCAGGCCTCGCCGGCTTGCTCTGGGTGCTGCTCTCCCTCCAGCGGGATCTAGTCAGCCCACCACCTCGTCCTCTCTCTTCAGACCCCTCAACCTCGACGCGTCTCAGAGACACCGTGACGAGTCCTCCCTGGGCTCCTCCCCTGCCGGGAAGGCGGCTCGGACCGCCAACAACAAGATCCACATGCTCTTCACCTCACTGGTAAACAGGCCTGTGGAGCCAGACCCAAGACATCAGCCAGGCCTCGCCGGCTTGCTCTGGGTGCTGCTCTCCCTCCAGCGGGATCTCGTCAGCCCACCAACGAGGCTCCCCTGAGCCGGGTGGTTGCGACAACGGGGTGTCGGATGCAGTCCTAGGCCTCCACCGACACTGCTACTACTCCACGCAGCGGCCGAAGGCACGAGTCTCACTCGACGTGGCTCACCAACGACCCTCGACAACCGACTGCTTCCCTCAACATTACAGGTATGTACATTGTGAAGCTAGGTTTGTTTAGCTGTTTAGCTAACCTTTTCGAGGTCGGGAGTAGCAACCTCGTTGGATGGCCGACGCCACCCTAGCATGTTTAGCATTCCAGATAGGCTGTTTTCAAGGTGCCACACCAACTCGTCTATGACATAGCCATAGCATCGGAGCTACTTCGGCTATTGTTTCACGCTGCTCTCATACGGTCACTGAATGCCTCACGTTGCTGTCCAACAGCCAATGTGACGGCTGCCAGGATTACGACCGGCACAGCGTCTCTGGAGGGGCCAATCGGACCCTGCAACTCCGTCTCCAGGAGGAGCGTGCTCAGACGCTTTCCCATGCCTTGGGCCCCGTCCAGGGTGTAGCAGCCCCGGACTGCACACCGGGACCGCTCCCCAAAGAAAGGCAAAAGCTCTTGACACAGATCTCCACCATGGGTGGGTCTGTGGCCAAGCTGCACAGTATGTACACGACAAAAATCACTGTCGGGGGACCACTGCTTCCCCTGTCCCAGGTTTTTCAGAGCACATTACACGGCTAGCTGGAAGGAGCCCATGACTCTCCCGGCTACTCCGCGACGCTCTCGTGTCCCTCCCCCCGTAGTAGCGCCTGGGAGGCATCTCAATGCTTCAATGTTACTCCAGGGCTCCCAGAGCTCCCTTCTTCAGGAGATGGGCCACGCCCCTACTCCTGAACAGTTGGCTAGAGTTCGTCTCCTACATGAGAAAATTGTGACCTTCACGTACTGACTCACCGACCTGACCGGCCTTATGGCCACCGCTTCCATCACCTCAGAGCATGCTAGGTGACTGGAAGCCTCACCTGGTCTGGATCCCGTTGCCCAGAGAGAGTTTTCCGAGGGTGCCATCATCCCCGGAGGCCTCTTCAGAGGCGCACTCGAGAGGATGACCCTCAACGTGGAGGTGCAGCGTCCAGGCTGCGAGGCCCTGACCAGCAGCCGAAGTGACACACACCCTACCCTCCCCCCATGCGCCGGGCCCAGCACCGGACGTAGCAGTCTCGGACTGCACGTCCAGTCCGCCCGCAATGCGCTTCTGGACCATGGCACAGGTGGGCGTCCTGGACGTCCCTGTAGCCAGGTCCCTCGATATTGTTTGCACAAGTACAGCATTTTTTTCTGTAGTATAGGCTATGCCACAATACAGAAAGACAACAAAACAATATCCACGGAGGGGGGGGACGTGAACCCACTGCCACGGGAGCCCTATGGGCCCCCCCGACGCAGTGGGGCAGGGCATAAGGTCAGTGGCGTACCAAAAAAACGCCACTGGGGAGACGGGTCATGCCCAATTTTCTCCGACATGCTAGGGAACACTACCCCCAGGCGGGGCGTGCCTCCCGTAGCCGGAGAGAACCCACTAGCCAAGCACCTGGCACAGTGGGAGTGGTGCGGAGCATCCCCGTGGATCCTCAACACCATAGCGAAGGGCTACAGACTCCAGTTCGCCAGAACACCCCCGGCGTTTTCAGAGGTCATCTTCACCAACGCCAGGGGTCCGGAGGGTCTGATTCTCCAACAGGAGATAGCTTCCTTGCTGGAGAAGGATGCCGTCAGAGAGGTACCCTTGGCCCAGCGTCGCAGCGGGTTCTACTCCCGCTACTTTCTGGTCAAGAAAAAAGGGGGGGGGGGTCTACGTCCCATCCTGGACCTGCGGATTCTCAACAGGCACCTCAAGTCTTTTCAGTTCAAGATGCTGACGGCCGAGTCTCTGGTGCGCTCCATACGCCCAGACGACTGGTTCACATCCATAGATCTAAAAGACGCCTATTTCCACATCCCTATTTACCCACCTCACAGGAAGTTCCTGCGGTTTGGGTTCCAAGAAAAGGCTTATGAGTACACGGTCCTTCCATTCGGGATGTCCCTCAGTCCCAGAGTTTTCCGTCCGCTGTACGGAGGCCGCTCTGGCACCCCTGAGACTTCTGGGTCTACGGGTGTCCAGTTGCATAGACGACTGTCTCCTATGTTCAGGATTCAGCGGAGGAGGCCGCGAGGAACACGACTCGGGTCGTGTCCCATGCGACCTCACTGGGTTTCAGGATAAACCTAGCCAAGAGCATGATGACGCCTACCCAATCCACGGATTTCATGGGCATCACTCTGGACTCTGTCTCCTACAGGGCTCCACTGAGTCGGGACAGGGTCAACGACCTCCTGAAGTGCATGACCATGTGCAAGACAGGCTGCACACTTCCACTGGGTACGTGTCTACGGATGGCCGGACTCATGGCCTCGGCCATCTCTCTGGTAGGTCTGGACAGACTCCATATGAGGCCTTTTCAGCGTTGGCTGAAATCCCTCTTCCACCCTTGCCCCAAGGACCTAGACCTATGGGTCTGGCCCGTGAGAGGCTAATGCTGACTGAGGCCGGTCTCCCTCCGAATGTTGTCGCAACGATTCAGAAGGCCAGAGCCCAGTCGACAATGACCCGCTACGAAACAGCCTGGGGCGTGTTCGAGCAGTGGTGCTCAGAACGACCTAACCAGGTTATCCCATTCCAAGCTCCAGTAGTTTACGCCCTGACATTCTTGCAGGAGTTCCTAGACAGAGGTCTAGGCCTCTCCTCAGTGAAAACCCACTTAGCAGCCATCTCGGCCTGCCAAAGGGGCAGACAGTATGGAGACATCCGCTGGCAAAACGGTTTGTGAAGGGCGTACACAGGGTCAACAGACCCCTGGTCCCCTCTTGGGATCTGTCTCTAGTCCTCAGGGCTCTAACCAATGAGCCCTTCGAGCCACTGCAGACGGCTGACCTAAAATGTCTTACACTAAAGCCAGCCCTCCTGGTCGCCCTGACGTCCGCTAAGAGGGTCAGCGATCTACACGCACTTTCGACCAGAGTGACAGTGTCCTCGAACTGCACTCTAGCTCTGAAATGGTGGTCGAACAGAGGTGTTCTGACGGAGGGGGTCCCGATGGGTCTCCCCACAGTCAGGAGGTTGGTCACCAACAGGCAGGGGGGACTCCGGTCCTCTCGCATGTGTTCTCTGTTTTATGCGTTCCCCCCGTTGGAACTGATTCCGCATGTCCTAGCCAGGGTGCGGGATCAGGGATCAGAGCTGCTACTAGTAGCTCCAGCCTGGGGATCTTGGAGACAGGACATAGTCCCTCTCCTGTTCGATGAACCATGGCAGCTCCCTCTGTGGAGGGACCTGCTGACCCAGGCCGGAGGAGAGATCTTTCACCCACGTCCTCAGGACCTAGATCTCTGGGTTTGGCCCGTGAAGGGGCGTCGCTAGAAGCGATTGGCCTGCCTCCGAATGTCGTAGAGACGATCCTTGGTGCCAGGGCTGCCTCCACCAGACGACGTTATAACACTGCCTGGCTTGTGTTTGAGCGTTGGTGCTCGGACAGACAGGAAGAGGTCTTCCCTTTTCAGGCGTCTGTGAGACACGTTCTGATTTTCCTACAGGAGTTCTTGGACAGGGGTCTTGGTCACTCCTCAGTCAAGATCAACCTGGCGGCCATAGTGGCCTAGCAGGTTGGTATGAACAACAGACCATTCAGTGAACACCTGCTGATCTGTCAGTTCATGAAAGGAGTTGCGCGCCTCCGACCGGTCGCCAGATCTCTGGTCCCCTCGTGGGACCTGACGATAGTCTTGGACTCCTTGATGAGAGACCCCTTCGAGCCACTGGAAACGGTGGACCTGAAGTTTCTCTCTCTGAAAGCCGTTTTGCTTGTCGCCCTGACGACAGCAAAGCAGGCTGGTGACATGCACACGCTCTCAGTGAGCAGCGGCTGCTTGAGATTCAGTGGTAATGACACCAGGGTCACGCTCAGGCCGAACCTTTCTTTTCTACCTAAGACCTTTCCCTCGGGCTGCTCGCCTGTGGATCTCACGGCCTTCCATCCTCCTCCCTTCTCTTCGGTGGAGGATAGGAGACTACATTGTCTCTGTCTTATGAGGGCCCTGAAAGTCTACAGGTCAAGGACTGCCCCCTTCAGGCTGGGTGAGGAGCTCTTTGTAGCCTGGGATTCCCAGTGGAAGGGTAAACCCATTTCGAAAGTAAGACTCTCGCAGTGGATTATGGAGGCTATAAGGTTAGCCTATACCTCGTGTGGTTCTGAACCCCCAGAGGGTCTACATGAACACTCTACAAGAGGTTTGTCTGTCATTTGAGTCAGGAAGTCTGACTGTTTTTTGTTTTGGTCGAGAGGTCCCTTCTGGCCCCTGGCCTTTAAAAACCTTCTCAGTCTCCCTTGCGGGAGGGACGCACATTCACGTGACGTCTCTCTGGAAAAAGGGGGACCGTGGAGCGGTCCTGTCAGCCGGGGTGATCATACGGGAGTTTTATGATGACCCATATGACTCTCTTCGAGAGAGGCACTTTAGACAACTTCGGGTTACTTCAGTAACCTCAGTTGTATAAGTGACTCGAAGAAGAGAGTCATTGAACTGCCCGTCTGCTTTGGCAGGCGGCAGAAAAATGGTTGATAGGAATGACTCGGCGTTCACGCCCACCGGTTTTATACCTGCGGGTCAGGACCGGAGGCGCCGCCTTGAGTGACAGCTCCACGAACCAATAAATTAGCTCGTGAGTTTATGTTTTGTTCTGTGCTCCAGCGCCACCAAGTGTCTCGGACCCATATGACTCTCTTCTTCGAGTCACTTATACAACTGAGGTTACTGAAGTAACCCGAAGTTTCTTGACACTGTACAAGTTTGTAATGCCATTTTTCTTGTGTGCTAGAGTCGAAATAATTTTGTTTACATTTCATGGTGTTACTTTCATTCACTCAAGTTCGTAACAACTTGTAGTTGACCTTGCACGGCAAGTGCTGCTAGTGGAGTGCAGTGTAATAGTTTTATTTTTTCCTCTTATGACAGCACTGTCAATTTTATTTTGTCATGCTGCTTGAGTCCAAAGGATTTTGTTTACATTTCTTCAAGTTTGTAACCACTTGTAGTTGACCTTGCACGGCAAGTGCTGCTAGTGTGTAGTTCAGTGTAATATTTTTTTTATTTTTAAGCACTGTACTGTATGTTCGAGTTGCACTTTATTGTACTTTTTTATAAATAATTATATTTGGAATAAAAATTCGTACCAAATGTGGCATCAACCTTGATTGGCCTCGCTCTGCATTCTCCTTTCCTGGCCTTGGGGAAGGCCAGCTTCCATTGGGGCTTTCCATTTTGACCAATCTTCTGAGGCCGGCCAGAATTTTCATTATAATGAAGTCCAGCAAGGTAGAGTCTGTAAGCAGATTTGAGATTCAAAGTAAAACATAGGTCAGATAAAAAAAATAGGTTCCCTATTTTTATTTTTCCACATCAATTTACCTGCAAAGCATTCCGATGTATTTGAATGCGACGCTCTTGGGTGCAAATTTGATGACGACACTGTGGTAACTTTCCAGAGAAGAGGTCTGGTGGTGTGGGCTTAGTTTCTCCACGTCCTTCATCAGTCTCTTGCTGTACAACAGTTTGTCCAGTTTGTAGACAAGTGGACTCCCTAAAATTGATGAACATAACATAAGAAATTTCATTATTCCAATCAAACATTTTAAAATGACATAATAAGCTTGATTCTGTTTAATTATCTGCAGAAGTTTTTATCCATAATATTATAAACACACCTGCTGTAAGCCATTTCTTCTTGTCCCTTGAAAGACGTGGGGGATGCTGGCACTTTGGGAAAAGTGGTTCATTCTTGTGTGTGTGTGTATGTTACAAGCATGATTCACCATGGCCCGCCATTTCGCTGCTCTAATTTCTGCCGTGTCCGATGTCTTTGCAGTCCAGTACATGTGTCTGCGTATGCTTTGGAGCCAGGGACGTAATTTTACAAACTCCTTTTTTTTGCACATCGGCTCCAGTTTCTTTGATAGACCTAAAATGTAGAATAGTCACATGATCGTCACATATTATTACGTAGCTATTTAGATCTGTTATTTTACTGGTTTTAGTTTCAATCAGTAAAAGCAAATACTGGTGTGTATATATAAAGGTTTTAGTTCTTCATAAAATGATTGCACAATTATAAGAAGACATTTATACATCATAGGGAAATATACCTTTCTCCACATGCCACACATCATAGAATTGCGTGATTTCGGCTTCCTCCCTCAGGTACTTTTGGATCTGAGGGTGACGATCAGTAACAATGCAGTTCACTGTCATCCCACGATCGTCTAAGAATTGTAGACTTCTCTTCAGGCCTTCTAGCTCCATGTGATAGCTCCCCCCAACTTCATTGCTCTATATACAAATTAAGAGGTTGATTTCAATGAAGGGTATAACATTTATGGAAGAGAAGTATAACATACCGGGAGGTCATTCTTTTACACTCACCTGAACTAGTTGGAGATCTATGATTTTGTCTTTATCCAAATCCATCATGGTGTAGCTGCCATATTTTGCACAATGGCCTATGACAAAAGCAAATCATGTATGAATGCATTGTTAATGTAATAAAAAAACTATACATTTTTAGTTTTTCAAATACAGTGCTATTTATAGCCACAGAAAAGACCACAAACATTGCAATGTCAAAAGGTTATTTTACCGGGACTGTCAGCCCTCATGTCTCCTCCTAGTATGACGCCACTTTCTGGCCTCTGTTCCTGGAGCAGGTCATTCTGGGAGTTTCTCCAGGTGTGTACAATGGCTGGCTCAATCATCCCTTTTGCATGGCGCCGAAAGGTCATGTATGTGTGAATCTGCAAATTCATTGCTTTACAGATCTGTAGGACACAAATTAATCAAAATTTAGTTCCGCAAATGTCAAAGCCAAATGAATGTACTAACGTAGTTTAACACATTACAGGCACGGTACACAACCCCCCCCCCACCAACCTAAACAAACCTTCCTAGAGAAGGAAGGGAGGGGGCTGAACCAGGACCCCTAAGTAATGTGAGTTTTATTGCCCATTGGAATGCAGATAAGTGATCGGCATGACACAAAGGGGAGACCCTCAATATCAGAGTTGGCCTCTCTGATACTATCCAATGGAAAGCGAACAATTTGAATAAAACTGCTCACGTATTATGCCTTTGAACCACGCATACCGGTATATATATTTGTAGACTATGTATTGGGGTTCAACCATATATATATATTGTGTTGAAATAATGTGATGTGTGTCTGTAAATAATTATATTATGACTTGCCTGACTTCTAATTGACATACAGCTGTACAGTTTGATATCTCCACATGTGTAAATTCATGCTGATTCCAAATATTCAGTCAGATAGGAGTCATAGGAGTTCCCTAAGACTGTTTAATGCAGAAGTAGTACTTTGGGCTACTTTGGGGGGAAGGGGGGGGGTTGTGTACCGTGCCTGTAATGTGTCCACAAAATACATCTGTGTGACAAAGTTTTGTTACCTTTTCCAGCTTCACATACGATGCCCCAGACAGGTACACTGCTGCAGACAGTTGGACATTTCCGGCTGGAGTTGATCCAATCATTGGCTGACTCTCCCATGAATTTTTTGAGTCACAGTAGCTGCACTCATAGGACACTTTCAGTAGGGTCCCTTTGTTTCTCAAAGAAACCACCAATGCCCCCCGGCACACAGAACAAGTCTGGAACAGCTCCATAAGTTTGGACTCAAAAATGATGTATTTCTTTTCCTTGTGAGCTGGAATGGGCTGTACATCTCTGAAGAAAGAAAAGACAATAAACATGTTTATAGGCCATTAAATTACTGTTCACACTCAGTCATACCAGTAATGTCCCTATCAATTACACATTTGTCCACATCCAAACCTTAGAAATTACCTTTGATCATTGAATGAATTATTAACTATTTTGTCAAGGTTAAAAAAATAAGCACATCTTCAAGCTCACAACAAGTTGCTTGACGCTTGATAGTTTTGAAATGGCTAGCCTTAGTCTTTTGTATTCATGGTTTGGTCATGGAATAAAAAAAAATGCCTTCAGCTACTTTTCAATTTAGGCTCTTAATCCAGTGCGATTTACAGAAAGCCAGAACAAAAACATGGTAATACATCGAATACAGCTGCATACATAAGGTGTACCTTTTAGGTATAAATACTTGTTATTATTGTTTTGTTCAGTACACATGTTTCTCTCCTATTTAGATATGGCAGCTGCTGTTTAGAAACATTTGATGCCTATATGTTACTCACAACACATCTTGGCTATCTTGCAAGAACTGTAGGGACTCGTCAGGGTTGTATTCAGAACCAGACTCTTCAACCACCATACTAGCAGACTCAATTGTGTCCTCATCATCTTCTTCCACAGGATCTAATCTACGCCTCTTACATGGCGTTGACCGGAAATGTGGTGGTGAGATGCTGCCTGTCTGGTCTGTGTTCACACCACATTCCACTGTGTTGGGAGGAGGTGATGGAGACCAACCAGAATCTGTCTGTGTAGCTGAAAGACACAATCAAATAAATGTGTACTATCAAATATAGATCATAGCCCTAGGCTCAACGACCATACAAGAAAGATATACAACGACTAAAATGTAATGTAGACCACTGGTTCCCAAAAGGACCCCCAAATTGACACTAATTAGCTCACTGACCCCATTTGAAAAGATATGCCATGGACCCCCATAAGAGAAGATTTGTATGGCTCTAGCAGTTATTTTCAACCCGTTTAATTTCAATGACCCCCAGTTTGACATGCATTAGTCTACGGACCCCCATTTAATAGCATTTCTATCTCTGGGACCCCTAATTTATATAGTAAAAGCAATGCTAATTTAACTCTGACCCATTATGGGGTCTGTAACTCAGTGTGCACAAATGGAACCAAATGCACCCTAACAGGTCCATTACCCCTGGGGGTCCCCGGACCCCACTTTGGGAACCACTGATGTAGACAACATGTTATGTACCTGCCATCCTATAGTAGGTAGTTCCCATCTTATTTATATGCATTTGATGCATTACCTAGTGTTGTCCTTACTGTAAAGCAACCTGAATTGCGTCTGTGTATTGCCTACATTGAATTGCAGATGATATAATGGTAACCTACCAATGCTGCGAAAATTTGGTTTCCTCAATGACAGCTGTGTGCCATATGTCCGTGTGTCAGGCTTAGTCTGTGAACTAAAGTTTTCCATTCTTCTTAGTAATGCACCTGATGTGGGTGGCTGAGACTCCTGTGATATTGTTGCCACCTGTAGTATAAAAATACACAACAGCCAATAATGACATTTTAATTCTGTATTTATGGGAATAAAAAAACGAATATATATGGAGTAACTAAAATATATTAGACGTATGTGGGACAATTGCTAAAATAGTTTCTATGTAAAAAAAACAAATAAATGCAGAGATTAGGGTGCACAGGGTGCCACACTAGCACTTTGAGGAGAGATTAAAGACAATAGCAAGGAATGCACATGGGGTGATCAGGCTTTACCGTCATGCTTTGAAGCAATGACTTCGTGTGTTTACACTTTACATTTCCAAAGAAGAAAGAAATTAATAATCACGGTGACAGTGCTATATACTATCCTGTAGTCGGTCTGAAAGACAGACCAGACCCAGGACAGGAGACCATAGAGCCAAAGACGGACATTAGGGCTAGCCCTGGTCCAGTGCTTGCTACAGTAGGGCTAGCAGCGAATAAGCGATCTGAAAATGCGAAATATTGCATGTTGCAGTTCGCCTGCTAATCTCTGCAAAATACTGTAGGATAATTGATGAGATGAGACACACCCGTCGGACTGGATGAAGACCCGTGGTTCAAGGTTTTAACATAGTATATTTATTGTAGCACAAGTTACATGGGGATTGGGGGACAGGGGAGAACACATGATCACTCAGGTTCCACTACAGCATTCTCCTAGCATTTCTAAAAAGCACTGCCCCAAAGTACTTTGTCTGCGGTCTATATGTTCCCTGACTTGGGCTTCTATCCAATAAGATTGTCCGGCTGGGCACTGCCCTAATCTTTAGACTGTCTCCGAAATTGGGGAGCCTATCACACCGTTGCACGCAAGAGAGAGAGAGAGAGCCTTGGTCTCAAGTTAGGGGCCTCTAAACGTGTTTTGGACATCTTCAACACGTGTCTAGTGTGCGTGTGCCTACGCATGGCGTCTGTATGGTGTGCCCGATTGTGTATGCGTTACACACTCGACTAACAGACCCCAGCTGGTATGAATTATTCTGTTATGATCCTCTCACATTACTGACCATCCTATTATGGTCAAGCTGGCTTTCTGTTATGGTATGGTTTCTTCTAGGAATCAGCCTATGCTGTGTGTGTGTGTGTGTGTGTCTTCATCTTAAACCTCATCTTAACAACACACAATAATTGTCCAATACATGTATGTTTGTGTGTGTGTTCTCCAAATTACACTACATCCCACCCTGTTTTCTGATTGCTACAGCAAACAAAAACAAACAAGAATAAGAACACACCAAAACAGACTACAGACAAAAATGATAAACAAAAAAACAACCTGTAAAGGGAATAAAACAACATACATGAATACGGAAACCCATATCATCAAAAGCCCCCCACCCTAGGTTACACAATTGCACAAGCCTTGCCCTGCCATCTTGGGGCCTCTTGGTCGACAGGCACTTGTCGTATGTGCATGTGTGTCATAGTTTGACACACTGGAAAAAAACACGCTCGCTCCAGGGTGATTGGGACCAGATGTTAAGGGCCAAAGAATTCCCTTATAGTACGGTATCTACCGTATGTCAGTCTGCCTACTATCATGTATTATAAACCTTACTAAATGTACAATATTCCCTATAGTTATCTTTATTTTTACCCAGGTTTTTCAGGCACAATTTTTTCAGGACCCCAAATTTTTGTATACTGTGCATCTTATATGCATACAGACAAACAGAAGCTACAGAATACTAAATACTCTACACTCCTCCCTGTTTTTGGAAGGCGACAGCCATGCAAAAACAAAACAACAAGCACAAAAATCAAAAATAAGGCAAGAAAAACGAAACGACACGACCCACCACCCTAGGGTCAAAAACAAACAACACAATACAATTCCAAACAACAATGGAACGACAAAATCAGACATGCATTATAGCACAACGGAATACTACCGCAACCTAAAAAACATTAAAAAAAAAAAAAAAAAAAAAAACCGTCCAGAAAAAACCGTCTCCGCCGGAAGGCCGGCACACTTACCTATGTATTCAGAGAAGAGATAGGAATAGATAGGATAGAGAGAGTCATGTTCCTATATGTAACTACGTGTCATGAGAAAATTGTATGTTGTGCATATATCAGTTAGAGGAACAGGGAACACTGCAGCAGCCCCGTGCCCCCTCCGAGGACGGAGGGGGGGGGCCCCGTGGAGCGGGCTGTGTCAACATTTCTGGGTCTCCCTCTCACAAACCCACCTCATAACTGTACCTATATGCCTGAAAGTCCATCTTAGACCAAATCACAGTCCTATACGGATTAACTACAAACCCTCTCAAAATGGTTAAACAAAACAAACAAACAAACACCAAACAATGACCAAACAAGTCGAAATGTAAACCACAGCAGTCTTATGACCTGTGGACACGATCCAAGAGAGAGAGACACATCTCCCCTAGTTGTAAGTGCCTCAGCCCTAGTGTAGCCCTCCCCGGGGGGGCCTAGGTGTTGCCTTAGTTGAAACCAAGGGATGCCGTGGGTTCTGGCGGCATCTACTTGCGAAGTGACCAAAACGGTTACATATGAAACACGGACCACGTCCGGCCCTAATGCCCTCTGGGGGCGCATACGACCACCCTTGCGGCGTCTGAGTCCCTCTGTCCAGTATCAACACTGTTTGTGTCCCTTTGTCAGCAGCCATTATTAACACTGTTTGTGTCCCTTTGTCAGCAGCCATTATTAACACTGTTTGTGTTCCTTTGTCAGCAGCCATTATCAACACTGAACACTGAAATACTATTCTATGTCTCAGAAGTCGTTATTCACAAGAAATGAGACGTTCACTGATGTCAAATCACCAAGTTCTTTCTTTCAGCCTGCTGAGGGGCAATATAGCTTTAACCCTTTAGGTTTCCCCGGGGCCAACTCGTCCCTCTCAGCACAATTAGCTACCAGCTGATCTGTGACCACAGGATCGCGCGTCCCAATGGTCCTAGTGCACTATAAAGGTTCTAGGAAGCGCCGCCTCAGCCTACGCCTTGACTCCTCCCACAAAACTCACAGGCACCCCTAAGCCAGTATTTGTTTTCATCTACTCATGATTACTTAAGACATCAGACTCCAAAGTTACACTCATGTATTCAGTTCTTATCGATCATTCCAACTAGGCCTCTCTCTGTTAGCAGCACCTTTTATCCGTGCATTGAATTAGTTCCTCTGTTTCTCTCCACAATCACATATCCTGTACAATTGGCTTACTATGTGTCACTTATGCTTTTCTTCCATCATCATATTCATCTATTTAATTATCACACACTTAGAACAAATGGCCTCTTCCGGCAACACCTTACATGACATGATAACCTCTCACCAATGCAAAATTCCAAAAGGGAGAATTTGTGAAGTTCATTCCGTCAACCATACATTCATCATTTTTTCAAAACATTCATCTCCCCAGAGTTCACTCTCATCAGTCCTTCCCACCTAGGTCGTTTCTTAATACCTATGGGTCAATCAAACTTCTAGAATGTGTGCTGTGGTGTACTGTTGTCATATATCTCATTCATCAACCATTCACTGTCAAACCACACAACTACTTATAATACGTTTTCAATCAAAACACACACCTATCATATCATATCACTCATATCATTGAACAATATTCCCCATGGCTAGACTGCCTCCCCAATCGAATATTCTCACTTAAGCTCCTCCCTGTTTTCAGGCGTTCGTGGCTAGGCGAGGTCGCCGTCCCCATTCCAGCCACCAAAATAAGAAAATGTTCAAGGTCAGCGCTGTGACATAACCTTGCTTTGCCTATTATATTTTCCAATGATATGACTCATGCATGCCCACATTCAAACACTTGACTCACAATTACTACTAGACTAGGTTGTTCAAACTACAAAGGTCATGGCAGGTCTTTTACAAACTGCTGCAGTCCGGGTCATCTGCCGTCTGCGTTTGCAGCACCTGTCTCTGCGTCTCCTCTCTGCCTCAGATTTATTCAGCAATCAGGGGAGATTTGGGTTCCGTGTCATTCATCACTGGATACTCCGCGTGTCGTGCATGGGCACAAGAACACAAACATTTATGCCATTAGTAACAGTTCCCTAATTATCACTCATGTGATTTATACCACTCACACAAAATAGATTCAAAACACTACCACAGTATTAGTAATTACTGTCTCTTTTTTTTTTTTTTTTTTGAGAGGGGCCTCCCTTGACCCACTCAAATGACCCAATGACACATAGTGAATAATGACATGAAGCAACGTATTGCTTCCAAAAGAGACCTTTTGCACGGACAGATCGTACCCAAACAAGGGCCTTTAGTTGCATAATAGTTATATTATACTTTTAAATACTTTAAACATCATACGTCTACAGTACCATTTTATAGTTCCCTTATCTAATCTAGTTCATGCACCGTTTCATTTATTAACCTCCTATTAATCAGTCTGTTCATCTAGTTTATTTATAATTCATCAAACCCCTACAGAGAGGTTACTTATTGCAATAAAAGTGTATAACATAATATTACCTTTATTTCATTTTCCCATACACACATTATTTACTCATATTACACCATTCAAAAATGTCCCCCATTATCCCACATCTGGTTAGTGGTCCCATATGGTCACTCTGTGACCTTATGTGTGCTCCTCCCTGCACACACAGAGACTTTTTGTCTCACCCTAAACGCTGTTGTGTCTCATAATTCAATTACTCATGCGTCTTACTAACAAGACAACTCTGTAGGGTTAAACATTCCAATATCAACCTATTGCCTACTTATTCTTTATTATCTCAGTGTAATCATTTCAATGAGAGAGGCAGTCTCATACCTTCTTAATTTTGCTTAAACCCACAAATCAAAAACCCACATTTCTTTAAATCTCTGAGTTTTGGAACACCAGAAAAACACCACATATAGAGCTATTGACTTTGTCAAATTAAATGAGCATCCCCGCCATAATATCTATATTTATTCATGTTATGAAAAAGTCAGTCCACCCTTTAAACCATCACTGATCAAAAATGAGGTTTGTAATGCTACTCTTTCACCAAAGATTACTTTTAATCCCACACTCAGTTAGAATAACTGAGTGAAGTAATAGATTCAACTATTTTGACTACCATTTTCACCTCTGATTAATTTAGCCCACATCTTAAATCGCCTTTAAACATTAAATTTTATCGGCATTCACTGATCAGTGACAGGTCAAAAGTCAGCAAACCATTCAAAACTCGCTTTCAAACGTCTCTAAATAGGTTGTCACTGTATTAAACAGCATAACGCTCGTGCATCATCATCAGTCATAAATGCATAAAAAACCACAGCGTACTGTGTGCATGGAGCAGTTCTGTGTATGCCTGCTCTGCACCTCAGAGTTCCTTCATGGTTGCAATTGACGTAGTACGGTGCCGCGCGAACACTCAGCCACCAGGCACAAAATGGCGGATCCTTGTGGATCCTTCGGAACAGAATGGAGGATCGTGATCACGTGATCGTTTGTAAGCCAACCAAGATCGTTGGCGTGAGCGTGAAGACGTGATGACGTAGTTTGTTGATATCCCGTTATAGTGTGTACTGTGTAGTCGCCAATATTAGCACACAGCCACAAACTTTTAATTTATATCGCCCGCGCTGCCAATATACATTGTTCACGGAATTTAGATAACGCGAATCACACGCAACGTGGCACCAATAAATGACTCATTGTCGTCCGCTCAAAAAGACAGCAGCCAATCGCCACAATCTAGCATCCAGCTAGTAATGTATTTATTTCCTCCTTGCAGTTGGCCGTGTCCAACTTAGCCAATTATAATAATTTTACTACCAGACCGCGGCGCGCAATCGATACTATTATGCAAATAATGCAACACCACCAGTGTTGAAATAACAATGACTCTTATAACACAGACAGCCCCCCGTTTTGTATCGAGCACTATTAAACAGGCTCGCAATGAATTAAACAACCACACGATCATTATAGCATATTACACATTTTTAGTGCTTTCTATAATAACCGTAAATGTATTTCTCTTACCTAAGTTTAGGTATTTTTCCAATTTATTTCTTAATCCATTAATTCCAGTCCTTCATTTAGCCTATTTCCGAATTATTAAACTCCTAATAACTAGTCCCAAAATCCAATTAATCCATACCAGTCCCCCCTTAGAACATGAAATAACATGTTCTAAACACAAGAAATCCCAGCGGCCAATCTCATGATTCTCATCTCCCGTAGAAACTTTTACTCTGTTTACCCCGCTCCTCAAAAAATCACACACGAGTAGCCAATAGGACGCTGAGCACCCCCCTCCTCCCCCCAGCCTCGTCCCCCTTGCAAGGGCGAACAAAGCAGGGGAAAGATCTCATCGGCCAAAGGCAAAGAACAGCCCCAGGCGCGTGCGCGCCTGCATAGCCCCCACTTTTTTTATCCTCTCCCTCTCACTTTGAGAGGAGAAATGCCAAACATAAAATAAAACAAAACGAACACCACATGCGCATACAAATACCCCACACAGTTTCAATCCCAGAACCAGCGACTGCATTAAAGACAGGCACCACATATTCAGTCAAATATTTAATTCAGTCAATTCTTTAATTCAGTCAATTCATCAATTCAGTCAATTCTTTAATTCAGTCAACTCTGTAAGTCAATTCTTTAAGTCAGTCAATTCTCCAACTCAGTCTCCTTACCCTCCCCCGGGTCCACAAAGTAATTCAGTCAATTCTTCAATTCAGTCAATTCTTTAATTCAGTCTCCTTACCCTCCCCCGGGTCCACAAAGTAATTCAGTCAATTCTTCAATTCAGTCAATTCTTTAATTCAGTCTCCTTACCCTCCCCCGGGTCCACAAAGTAATTCAGTCAATTCTTCAATTCAGTCAATTCTTTAATTCAGTCTCCTTACCCTCCCCCGGGTCCACAAAGTAATTCAGTCAATTCTTCAATTCAGTCAATTCTTTAATTCAGTCTCCTTACCCTCCCCCGGGTCCACAAAGTAATTCAGTCAATTCTTCAATTCAGTCAATTCTTTAATTCAGTCTCCTTACCCTCCCCCGGGTCCACTATTTAATCGCAACACAAGGCTGTCAACTCAGCCAATTCTTTAATTCAGTCAACTCTTTAATTGCGAGTCCGCAGACAGTCACCACACCCTCTCACGGGACAACAAATCAAGGTGTTTACAGTTATGGCCAATAACCGTTTACCTATGACAGGGGTGTACAGTCCCTGACATTTATCTGATAAAACCTTGCTCCTCCATCAGCGTGGAGGGTTCATACCCTTGTCTCTACGTCATTTCTTTTCATTCCATGTTTCAGGCAGGCCAAATTACAGCTAACTAATAGAGACAACACACATCGTTACAGACAATGAACCATATCACATGGACTACTCTTCTCTAGATCCACATGAAAACCGTCACTTTCGACAAAGCAAAGATCAATCAGCACAGCATGTTTGTGCGAGTGCGCGCACAAACAAAGTAAAATAAATTCTGTCTGCTATCCACTAGCAGAGTACTCAGTCAAATTAATTTCGTCTGACACAAAAACAAAAAATATCAAAAAATGAAAAAAAATTCATAACCCCTCATTAAAAAAAAAATACTGAACACAATACTACTCCTTGCAGGCCCAACCCATCCGACGGGCCCTGTCCCATCCAGTAAGTGGATTTGTTGGGTCTGTTGCGATGTCCCCCATAACAACGGAACGACCGGACGGGTGAGTGTGGATTAATGTAAAAAATTCACACTCACCTGTCACAAAAGTCGTCGTTGGGGGAAATTCGCATACCACGTTGGACGCCATTAATGTAGGATAATTGATGAGATGAGACACACCCGTCGGACTGGATGAAGACCCGTGGTTCAAGGTTTTAACATAGTATATTTATTGTAGCACAAGTTACATGGGGATTGGGGGACAGGGGAGAACACATGATCACTCAGGTTCCACTACAGCATTCTCCTAGCATTTCTAAAAAGCACTTCCCCAAAGTACTTTGTCTGCGGTCTATATGTTCCCTGACTTGGGCTTCTATCCAATAAGATTGTCCGGCTGGGCACTGCCCTAATCTTTAGACTGTCTCCGAAATTGGGGAGCCTATCACACCGTTGCACGCAAGAGAGAGAGAGAGAGCCTTGGTCTCAAGTTAGGGGCCTCTAAACGTGTTTTGGACATCTTCAACACGTGTCTAGTGTGCGTGTGCCTACGCATGGCGTCTGTATGGTGTGCCCGATTGTGTATGCGTTACACACTCGACTAACAGACCCCAGCTGGTATGAATTATTCTGTTATGATCCTCTCACATTACTGACCATCCTATTATGGTCAAGCTGGCTTTCTGTTATGGTATGGTTTCTTCTAGGAATCAGCCTATGCTGTGTGTGTGTGTGTGTGTGTCTTCATCTTAAACCTCATCTTAACGACACACAATAATTGTCCAATACATGTATGTTTGTGTGTGTGTTCTCCAAATTACACTACAATACGACACCAGTCAGCGAACAAATAAAGAGCGAAAACGGTCGCATTTTCGCACATTCGCCACTGATGTGGAAGCTTGCACGGACTTCAATTGTTTTTTTTTTTAAATGCAAATTATTCGCACGAATATATCACGTCGCCAATTCGCCAGTGCGTAATGACCAGCTCAATCTCAATGTAAGTTTAAGAGAGTGATGCGACGTTTATGCTATCTCCAACACAGACAGACATAGCCCTGGTACAGTCCCAGTCTCTCTGTAAGCACTGGACCAGGGCTAAGACGGACACAAAACAGTGTCGAATTTTCACTACAAAACATCACACAAAGTTAACATAGGAAATATTATAAAGTACTTATGTCGTGTATTTGAATCATATAGCATATTCATATCTGCTTATGTAGTCATAATGTTACATTATCTTGCATGGCCATTTGTCTCACCAAAGTGAGCAACTATAGAACTGGAGGTCCAAAGGTAATCCCTTTCATCACCCACCAGTGTCTTAACTATTTGCATATCAATGGTCCACAGACAGGAAGCCTCGTGGCTCCACTCTTTGACTTCTTGAATTCTTGCGTGATCTTGTATCTGATATTATCTTTAGTGTCTCCAAGCTATAGGCTTCCTGTTGACAGAGGAGAGGCTATACAGTTTGTCTTCATGCATTTTATGAGTAGGCCTACTACAGGAACTGTCACAGTTGGGGGGTTTTTGATTAGCTGTTTACACACACACACACACACACACACACACACACACAGGGACAAAAGGTGACACCAGACTGCATGAGGGGGATGGATAAAAGGGGTGGATGGAGAAGGACTTGGGGTGTGCTCTGAGGCTAGGGAGTTGGAAAATGGAGGAGCACAGGACGGTCACCCGGGCCTGAATGTGCTGCTCAGATGGAAGAGATGACTTTGCTATGCTTGTAACCTGTAACGATGGGAGATGCCTTGATTGAATAAAGACGGACTTGGCCTGGGAATCGGAGCTCGTGTGTTGTGTTCATTCTGCATTAGGAAAATAAGGTACAGACCCACAGGACATTATACGACACTTACATTTAAATGGCGGATTGTTGGTATTGATCCCCGCTTCAAACGCCTGGTTGCTGCGAAACCAGCCGCATGCATCCCCAAATTTTCATAAGAATCCACCGTAAAGTGATTTTGACACACAAAATCTATTTTGATGACAAAATAGATTGGGCTTGATGTCGGAAGGAACGCTTCCATTAAAAATAAAATTAAGCCATACCGCTTTTGTGTCTTCTTGGGAAGGAATTGTATGCGTGTTAATGCTTGGGTTGATACAGTCTATAACTGCACATTTATGAATCCTTACAGATGATTTACTCTTAGGTTTAGACATGTTTTAGTCGCGTACATCCAGGCACAGGCAGTACAACACGGCGTACAACAAAACTTTTTCTCAGGCACAGAGCTGAGGGGCGGGGGAGTTCTGAAGAGGGGCGGGGATTATGCAAAACAGGGCTGCATTCCTGACGTAAATATGAGGGCCGAATCAGACGAGCCGTCTATACATGCAATTTACATAAAATCCCATGTAGGTTGAGAATGACTAATTGTTATAAAATGAGTCTTTGTGGAGATAGAAAATACATAGGGGAGCCAAAAAAACACTAACAAATTTAAAAAAGTTGAATTTTATGTTATAGCTCCTTTAACTATTATTAGTGGGTTAGTTAAGGTTGTTAGGATTGGTCAGCCTTTCTTTTAACTGAATTTAAGATATATGGGTTCGTTTCCATCAAGATTGAGTTGCCCAACAAGTAGCACTGAAGGGCAAGTCGGTGCTACAGTGAAAGCTGTTTAAATTAGTATTTGCATTAATTTGATTCCCTTTTTTGTTTTGCTTCCAGGTCAATTTAAGACTTTCTGCTAACAATGGTCTTCATGTGATGAAGTTTAGCTGAAACCAGTTGAACTATTCTATTCAATGCCAGACAATCTGTTCCCATTAGCACCTTTGATCACTGCAT
Source organism: Protomyctophum bolini (assembly GCF_963924005.1). NCBI lineage: Eukaryota > Metazoa > Chordata > Actinopteri > Myctophiformes > Myctophidae > Protomyctophum > Protomyctophum bolini. Next base: position 197,272 of record NW_027665450.1, on the reverse strand, counting down.
TGTTGGATGTGTTGTCTAACCAGTCATCAGCCATCATCATGTGACCTATTTGCATTTTAGCCACAACATGTTTCTCTTCTCCAATTGGCTCCTTCAGAGAGAGTGGGGGCTATAAGTATAGACCACCAATCTGCAAAGCATCACAACACCTGAAGACAGAGCACCCAGAGGACATCTTACAGATTGTTACAATGAACAGCAGCAGACCTACAAACAGAGCATCATCAAGGCTAAAGCGTTCAGCTTCATCAGCCTCTGGAGAGCAACCTCCAGCAAAGCGTTTGGTGAGTTTAATTGCATTGATTCAGTCTTCTTTCTTTTATACACTATTAGTCTATACACACTACTCTACACTATTCTGTTCAATCAACGTGTTGATTCATGTTGACATTCACACAAAATAAAATTACATCTAAATTACATTACAATAAATGACGACACCGTCATCACTGTGGCAAGAGAGAAAATTGTTGAGTCCAATACGGTGATGACGAGCAATAACTCTACTCTTACCATCTACCAAAGCAGACACGATGAAAATGTTTGCATCTTGAGCACCATGCACTCCACTGTCTTCATTGGCACAGACGCAAAGTCAAGGCCCACAGTCTGTGACAAATTACAACAAGATAAAGTGTGGAGTGGACAATTTGGAGAAAGTCTGGCCCTTTGCAGTATTTCACTACATGCTGCACCTGACTGCCATCATTTTTATTGGTTTGTTTTTCATGCTCCAGTTGCAATGTAACTATCCCATGTAACTGATTTTTTTGTTTTAATAAACGTTCAATTGAGCCACATTCTTTGTTGTTATTTATTTACACTACTATCTAAAGTCAATACATATTAGTTTTATTTGACAATTTATTTCATATGGTTTGAAATGTTTTCAGTATTGTATTTCAGATCCTGCCCCTGACAACATTTTCTATATTATAAAAAGCTTATTGCCACATCTCCAATAATAAGGTGATCAAATTATTGGCAGTCACAAAAAACCTACTAAATGAACAGAACATGCACCAGAAGTGACATTCGGTAAGATATTAAATTTCAATTCAAACTGGTGTTTTTCACCTCCAGTTTTAGCACAATTATTACTATAACTTTAGCACTTAATTAATGAACAAACCAAACATTATCTGCTTGTGTTTTTAAGAATAATATAGTAATAAAATATATTAAAACTAGATGTATAGAAACAATGTTGTTTTATTTAGATTATTGTAATAACATTGTTATTAATTACAACTGTTTTATTTAGTTAAAAATTACAAGATGGACACATTGCTTCTACGTGCTTCCCTTTTAGAGTTGTATTAACTATTATTAGTGGGTTAGTTAAGGTTGTTAGGATTGGTCAGCCTTTCTTTTAACTGAATTTAAGATATATGGGTTAGTTTTCATCAAGATTGAGTTGCCCAACAAGTAGCACTGAAGGGCAAGTCGGTGCTACAGTGAAAGCTGTTTAAATTAGTATTTGCATTAATTTGATTCCCTTTTTTGTTTTGCTTCCAGGTCAATTTAAGACTTTCTGCTAACAATGGTCTTCATGTGATGAAGTTTAGCTGAAACCAGTTGAACTATTCTATTCAATGCCAGATAATCTGTTCTATTAGCACCTTTGATCACTGCATTGTTGGATGTGTTGTCTAACCAGTCATCAGCCATCATCATGTGACCTATTTGCATTTTAGCCACAACATGTTTCTCTTCACCAATTGGCTCCTTCAGAGAGAGTGGGGGCTATAAGTATAGACCACCAATCTGCAAAGCATCACAACACCTGAAGACAGAGCACCCAGAGGACATCTTACAGATTGTTACAATGAACAGCAGCAGACCTACAAACAGAGCATCATCAAGGCTAAAGCGTTCAGCTTCATCAGCCTCTGGAGAGCAACCTCCAGCAAAGCGTTTGGTGAGTTTAATTGCATTGATTCAGTCTTCTTTCTTTTATACACTATTAGTCTATGCACACTACTCTACACTATTCTGTTCAATCAACATGTTGATTCATGTTGACATTCACACAAAATAAAATTACATCAAAATGACATTAAAATAAATGCAATGTCAAATCACATGACCTAACCATTTCTATTCATATTGCAGGCTGCTGAGGAAATGTCTGCAATGATTTTGATAGAGGAAATGGGCTGGAGCAGGCAAACAACGACACCGTCATCACTGTGGCAAGAGAGAAAATTGTTGAGTCCAATACGGTGATGACGAGCAATAACTCTGCTCTTACCATCTACCAAAACAGACACGATGAAAATGTTTGCATCTTGAGCACTCCACTGTCTTCATTACCTAATCTATAGAGATTGTAGGATCCATTTCCATCTTGCATAATAACTCAGAGCAGAGTGGCGCAGCGGAAGCGTGCTGGGCCCATAACCCAGAGGTCGATGGATCGAAACCATCCTCTGCTATGTCTATTGGCAAATCATGTATTCTAGTTCTCAGCACTTACTAACCACAACATCAATCTGCTATCTTTCCGATTTCATGATGTGTCCTATTGATGGCAAATACATGCAGTTTATGTCTTTATGGAGTTGTGGCCTCAAATGCCACCACTGCCAACACTGCTTTATAAATATGCCTTATACATATCATGTATTAGACCATGAACAAGCTATTTAAATCATGATTTACGACTCACTTTACAAACGATAGAAAAGTAGGATGAGTTGGAAACATGGCTTGTATTGAAAGTCATCAACAAACTATTAACTAATAAGTACATCTTCACATATTGTGGTAGCGTGGCCGAGTGGTCTAAGGCGCTGCGTTCAGGTCGCAGTCTCCCCTGGAGGGGTGGGTTTGAATCCCACCGCTGCCAGTTGAGATTTGAGGTGCCAAATTCCAGTACCGAAACTTCAACACTAGCTCACTCCACTGCCGAGTTACCACTAGAGCCATATTCTGTGCCTTTGTATATAATCCATCCTCTGCCAAGGCTGTAGATGACCTACCATTCTTTCTGAAGAGTTTAACTCTGGGAACACTAATCACTTTTCCTTACATCCTCCTCAAATGTGCCCTTGTCTGCTTTGCCTGCTTAGATTTAAGAGCAAAGAGTAGGCATCAGCTAAACACAGTAGTACCCGGTAGTGTGGCCGAGTGGTCTTAGGCGCTGGATCAAGGCTCCAGTCTCTCTGGAGGCGTGGGTTCAAATCCCACCACTGCCACAAATGTGCAAACTTTGGTTTCACATGTCTGGGACTTCTGCAGATGCCCAAGAGCTAGTTTGAAAGGAACTAATCTGAGTTCCCAGACTATTTGGTCACTAGGGGGGTGAGAAAGAAAGTCACTAATCTCTGGAGATGAATTTACCGCAATATCAGTTTGCTCGTAATGGATGTCTACCCTCAGGTTTCACTTGACTATACATTCTGTACATTTGGCTAACAATTTGCACTGCATAAATACCTAATCTATAGAGATTGTAGGATCCATTTCCATCTTGGAGCGGCGGTGGCTCAGGGGTAGAGTGCCTGGATGGGAACCGCAAGGTTGCCAGTTCGAACCCGGGCTCCCCCAGAGTTACTGTCGAAGTGTCCTTGAGCAAGACACTGAACCCCTAATTGCTCCCGATGTGCTAGTTGGTGCCTTGCATGGTTTCCGCTGCCATCGGTGTATGAATGGGTGAATGTAATGCACAATCTATGTAAAGCGCCTTGGATGAAGGCGCTATATAAATGCACCATTTACCATTTATCTTGCATAATAAGTCAGAGCAGAGTGGCACAGCGGAAGCGTGCTGGGCCCATAACCCAGAGGTCGATGGATCGAAACCATCCTCTGCTATGTCTATTGGCGAATCATGTATTCTAGTTCTCAGCACTTACTAACCACAACATCAATCTGCTATCGTTCCGATTTCGTGATGTGTCCTATTGATGGCAAATACATGCAGTTTATGTCTTTATGGAGTTGTGGCCTCAAATGCCACCACTGCCAACACTGCTTTATAAATATGCCTTATACATATCATGTATTAGACCATGAACAAGCTATTTAAATCATGATTTACGACTCACTTCACAAACGATAGAAAAGTAGGATGAGTTGGAAACATGGCTTGTATTGAAAGTCATCAACAAACTATTAACTAATAAGTACTTGTCACAGATTGTGGTAGCGTGGCTGAGCGGTCTAAGGCGCTGCGTTCAGGTCGCAGTCTCCCCTGGAGGCGTGGGTTCGAATCCCACCGCTGCCAGTTGAGATTTTAGGTGCCAAATTCCAGTACCGAAACTTCAACACTAGCTCACTCCACTGCCGAGTTACCACTAGAGCCATATTCTGTGCCTTTGTACATAATCCATCCTCTGCCAAGGCTGTAGACGACCTACCATTCTTTCTGAAGAGTTTAACTCTGGGAACACTAATCACTTTTCCTTACATCCTCCTCAAATGTGCCCTTGTCTGCTTTGCCTGCTTAGATTTAAGAGCAAAGAGTAGGCATCAGCTAAACACAGTAGTACCGGGTAGTGTGGCCGAGTGGTCTTAGGCGCTGGATCAAGGCTCCAGTCTCTCTGGAGGCGTGGGTTCAAATCCCACCACTGCCACAAATGTGAAAACTTTGGTTTCACATGTCCGGGACTTCTGCAGATGCCCAAGAGCTAGTTTGAAAGGAACTAATCTGAGTTCCCAGACTATTTGGCCACTAGGGGGCCGAGAAAGAAAGTCACTAATCTCTGGAGATGAATTTACCGCAATATCAGTTTGCTCGTAATGGATGTCTACCCTCAGGTTTCACTTGACTATACATTCTGTACATTTGGCTAACAATTTGCACTGCATAAATACCTAATCTATAGAGATTGTAGGATCCATTTCCATCTTGCATAATAACTCAGAGCAGAGTGGCACAGCGGAAGCGTGCTGGGCCCATAACCCAGAGGTCGATGGATCGAAACCATCCTCTGCTATGTCTATTGGCAAATCATGTATTCTAGTTCTCAGCACTTACTAACCACAACATCAATCTGCTATCGTTCCGATTTCGTGATGTGTCCTATTGATGGCAAATACATGCAGTTTATGTCTTTATGGAGTTGTGGCCTCAAATGCCACCACTGCCAACACTGCTTTATAAATATGCCTTATACATATCATGTATTAGACCATGAACAAGCTATTTAAATCATGATTTACGACTCACTTCACAAACGATAGAAAAGTAGGATTTGGAAACATGGCTTGTATTGAAAGTCATCAACAAACTATTAACTAATAAGTACATCTTCACATATTGTGGTAGCGTGGCCGAGTGGTCTAAGGCGCTGCGTTCAGTTCGCAGTCTCCCCTGGAGGCGTGGGTTTGAATCCCACCGCTGCCAGTTGAGATTTGAGGTGCCAAATTCCAGTACCGAAACTTCAACACTAGCTCACTCCACTGCCGAGTTACCACTAGAGCCATATTCTGTGCCTTTGTACATAATCCATCCTCTGCCAAGGCTGTAGACGACCTACCATTCTTTCTGAAGAGTTTAACTCTGGGAACACTAATCACTGTTCCTTACATCCTCCTCAAATGTGCCCTTGTCTGCTTTGCCTGCTTAGATTTAAGAGCAAAGAGTAGGCATCAGCTAAACACAGTAGTACCGGGTACTGTGGCCGAGTGGTCTAAGTCGCTGCATTAAGGCTCCAGTCTCTCTGGAGCCGTGGGTTCAAATCCCACCACTGCCACAATTGTGCAAACTTTGTTTTCACATGTCTGGGACTTCTGCAGATGCCCAAGAGCTATTTTGAAAGGAACTAATCTGAGTTCCCAGACTATTTGGCCACTAGGGGGGCGAGAAAGAAAGTCACTAATCTCTGGAGATGAATTTACCGCAATATCAGTTTGCTCGTAATGGATGTCTACCCTCAGGTTTCACTTGACTATACATTCTGTACATTTGGCTAACAATTTGAACTGCATAAATACCTAATCTATAGAGATTGCAGGATCCATTTCCATCTTGCATAATAACTCAGAGCAGAGTGGCGCAGCGGAAGCGTGCTGGGCCCATAACCCAGAGGTCGATGGATCGAAACCATCCTCTGCTATCTCTATTGGCAAATCATGTATTCTAGTTCTCAGCACTTACTAACCACAACATCAATCTGCTATCGTTCCGATTTCATGATGTGTCCTATTGATGGCAAATACATGCAGTTTATGTCTTTATGGAGTTGTGGCCTCAAATGCCACCACTGCCAACACTGCTTTATAAATATGCCTTATACATATCATGTATTAGACCATGAGCAAGCTATTTAAATCATGATTTACGACTCACTTCACAAACGATAGAAAAGTAGGATGAGTTGGAAACATGGCTTGTATTGAAAGTCATCAACAAACTATTAACTAATAAGAACATCTTCACAGATTGTGGTAGCGTGGCCGAGCGGTCTAAGGCGCTGCGTTCAGGTCGCAGTCTCCCCTGGAGGCGTGGGTTCGAATCCCACCGCTGCCAGTTGAGATTTTAGGTGCCAAATTCCAATACCGAAACTTCAACACTAGCTCACTCCACTGCCGAGTTACCACTAGAGCCATATTCTGTGCCTTTGTACATAATCCATCCTCTGCCCAGGCGGCCGGTCGCGGATAGTCGGCACAGCGGGACAGCCAATGAAACGAAGGCTTGCCTTTGTTGCCATCTAGTGTTCATTTTTTTGCCATCTTTTTCACCCAATCACAATTTTTCACTTTTCTTTGCAGGGTATTTGGAGACTGTAGTTCGATTCCCCCTCATGGAAGATGTATCCATAGTTAAACTTAGTTATTGATCAGTTAACTGGTAATGGCATACCTGGATGTAAAATAATAAAATATGTTGAGTTTAGCTTGTACACAGTATGTTGTTTTGTGATATAATGCACTGATTGGTTGGCACTTTTAATTTCGTTGTACACGTTGCAATGACAAATAAAGCTATGAAGAATGGAACCAAATGGTTCCATTTGTACACTCTCATAGTTAAATTAACATTGATTTGAAAATATAAATTGGGGGACCCAGAGATAGAAATCCCAGAAATGGGCAAGGGCTAAATAGTGTCAATTTGGGGTCCTTGAAATGAAAACGTTTGGGAACCACGTACTGGTCTATATAAATCATAGCACATCACACCATCCCTTTTTCTTTCAATGTAACATCACAACAAATTACTTTTAAACATTTCAGTTGAACTCTGTGAAATGACACAACTCTTATATACAAAGATAAAGATAATTAGAAAATGGATACAATATCAAAAAACTGTGGGATACAATATATAGTGCAAATGTATCGGCTAGCAGCAGTTGAAATCCTATCCTAAAATTTGAACAAATGTAGAATGTATTGCTCTGTTTATATAACAGAATTTATTTAAACAGATGTATTTTGCTGTAAGCAGTGTAGGGGTATAAACAGTGTACACACAATGATTTGTATTCCTTAAGGTGCTTCCATTCAAGTGTACACTTAAACTGTATTGTAACGATCCCAAGAACCGGAGGCACTGATAAAGATCTCTCTTTATTATCATTGAATAAGCGTCCATACAACGACAGCATTTACGTATGTGCGCGTCATAGACAGGTCTGCTCTCTCAACCTAACTACATACACGGAGCAACCCGTCAATCACTCCCCCAAGACAGTCCCATTGGCTCACGCCATAGCTGGCCACACACTAAGTTGGCTTGTTTACTGTTAGACCCACAGTTTGGATATAAATATTGAAATGACAATTAAAATTGCATTTCAATATATCACACACATTATGTTGTTGTATTACTGTTGTATGGTAGACAATATATTTGTCACCGTCACTGCTCTCAGTTTCGTATGTGGCGTAAACATAAAAAACGCAGAGAGAGACAAATCCAGGCATTCATCTCGTCCAAAAATATATAAAACTTAAACGCCAAAATCGCGATTGAGTCAGCTGTTCATTACAAAGTATTCCACGGACCTCGATGTGATCATTAGCTGCGATAAAGTAACAAAAAGCTCATGATGACGACTCGTGCAGGAAAAATAATATCATAACACAGTTAGTCAGAAAAACGATAGAAGAAGAACAGAGTCATTCGGCAGTGACATTCAGAACAACGCCACGGCCTATCCACAACCACTCTGTGGCCAGATATATATTACATCGGTAGTGAACTTTAGGACAGCGCCACGGCCCATCCACAACCACTCTGTGGCCAGATATATATTACATCGGTAGTGAACTTTAGGACAGCGCCACGGCCCATCCACAACCACTCTGTGGCCAGATATATATTACATCGGTAGTGAACTTTAGGACAGCGCCACGGCCCATCCGCAACCACTCTGTGGCCAGATATATATTGCATCGGTAGCGAAGTTTAGGACAGCGCCACGGCCCGTCCGCACCCACGTTGCGGCCGGAAAGGGTACTGCGCCCGTAGTGAATTTTCCCTACCATAGACAATGCATTGGAGCCCGTTTAGCTAAAGAATACTCCACGGCGCCACGGCTGTAGACGACCTACCATTCTTTCTGAAGAGTTTAACTCTGGGTGTTAACTAGATAAGAGTTCTAGGTTCACAGGATAGTAAGCATCACCATGGTGCATCGGCAAGAATGCATACAAAAGAGTTCCATCAAAGCCTTTTATTGTTCCGTTGCACAGATACGCATTTGTAGTGAGCAAGGAGATGGTGAGGCCTCACAGGTTATGGTTTTGAACTATGAAAGATAGAAACGCATAATTATTATACAATTCAACCATATTAACAATACACCAAGTGAATATTCTCTTAAGCCTGTGATAAATGTATTTCCCTGACGTTCACCATAGCCCAAGCACATGTGCATTTGCATTACACAAACATATCTAAACTATGAGCTTCAATGAGCTTCAAGGCAAGCAAGTAGCTACAAACACACCTATACTATGAGCTTCAAGGCAAACATGTAGCTACAAACATAATAAGTCATTATCTAGTCATCACAACCCAATAAAGTACAACATATGCATTCATGAATTTAACTGGACTCACTTCAGTGACGCATAACCGTGGCCTGCTGAGACTCCAGAGCAGAGGGCTCTCAGCTGGTTGCTGCTGCTGCTTCCAAACAATGACTGCCTGGACAGGCACTCAGGCAGTATATGTAGCTGGCCACTGATTGAGGAGTGAGTGAGAGCAGGTGTGATTAGTGATTGAGAGGGAGTGACAGCACGTGAGGTGGGTGGGTCCAACCCATGGAATAGGCCAGGGGAGGGTTGTTGCTGCTCACCAGGATGACTCTTTTCTACAGCCGCCCCCAAATACTGCAAGGATTTGCAACTCCGAAGAGTCAGACTAGGAACAGTCATTTGGGGGTCCTTGGGGGTTTCAGGCAGGGAAACTAGGTGGACATGGTGCCGGCGGCTGAGGTCTGAGTTTGGCGCGATCAAAGGCAGAGAGGGGTCCCGCCGCCCCATGAAGAACGAATTCAGGCTCACAGGTCCAGGGTGTGCAATACTGGGGACATCAGGCTTCTGTACATTCTGCTGTAGCCTGCCTCCAACATGGTTTTCCGGACCAACGTTTGGGACAGGGGTGGGCAGGGGGCTAGTCGACGTCCAGGGTCTCTGAGCCTTGAGATGGGCCACTCCATGGATTGATGGGGAGGCACGGAATATATGGAAACACTTGGCAACAGGAGGGGGGGGTTTGGGGTACCTGGTTGGACCTTGCAGTGTCCAGCCAAGGCAAGTCTTGACTGCAGCCGGTGCTCCTAAGGGACCAAATCTAACTGGGGCAATAGGAGAGATCAGGTGAATATTGTCTGAGCCAATGAGAAGTAGTGGGGTGACCTTGTGCATCGGTGACAGTGGCAGTCTACGGAGGTATTTGTGTTTTCTTTGGAGGGAATGGACAGGGTGTGTGTGCTCAGACAGAGCAAGTCGATCTGCAGTGAAGGCATGTTTGATGTGGAATTCATCAGAACTGGTCGCTGATCTCACTTTGAAGGAAACGCTTGTTCCCCGATATATCTCCACTCCTTGCCTTACCGTTTTGAGTGCCAATTGTTCAGGTTCTCCATGAAGGTGAAGTTCATGAGCTGCTGACTGTAAAAGGATTGTTCGGTCTGACCCATCATCCAGCAGTGCAAAGGTATCCAGGGTGCGAGTACCATTCTGTAGGATGACCTTGACCAGTTTCAATAGGACTTGACCAGCATGTCTTGGACGATCAAGATACAGAGTGTTAGCGGTGGGATTTACAAGGTAGGAAGTAGCCTCAGAGGTATTGTTGATCTCACAAAGGATTTGTAGGTGTCTCCTCTGGCAGGTGTTGCAGTTCCTCTTCAAGGTGCACTTAGCTGCGAGATGTGGTCGGGCACATCGCCAACACCTCCTGTTCTCTTTAATCCATCCTATGACTTGCTCCTTATTTAAGACCTGGAAATCTTCACACTGGCTTATATGGTGGTCTGTGGATCCACAATAGGCACAGGGGGACACAGGCGGCATTTGAGGTTCAAATTGCTCACCAGTGCAGTCAGCTCCATGGAATATGGTGGTGGAATAAGTAGGTACTTGTGGTCTTTGTGTTCTAGGGGGGTTTAAGCCTGGGCAGTCGCTTCGATGTTGGCAACGGGACTCCATTTGCAGCCACTCAGAAAGGTGTGTAAGGTTATAAGAGGCATCTACCTGGGTTCTGTACATATGGCGTTTGAAGCGGCTGATTTGGTCGTGCGGGAGTTTCTCCAGTAGCCGATCAACATGTGAGCCACAGAGGAGTTCAGCGTTGCCTTGGTCAGCCATGGTTCTCAGCAGCCCAACGAGGGCTTGGACGCGTAGGGCAAAGTCATCAAGGCTACGACCATCTCCAGCACGTACAGAAGGGAGGGCCATTAAGGTTTTCAGTTCCTTTAATGCCAACTGACGCGGCCGGCCATAACGATCGTCGAGGGCTTTCAAGGCTTCAGTAAATGGCTGGTGGGCATAAGAGTATGCCAAAGCTAGGTGTCTGGCCTGTTCGACCTTAAGGTGGTCAAGCAGAACATGGAACTTGAATTCTTCGGTCTCGTCTGGATCAAGTAAATTGTTCAATGCCATTCTCAACATCTTGTATTGTACCTCGTCCTCTCTGGTGAAGTCGGGAAATTTAGGAGCTTCAACTGGACGGTAGTGCCTGGATCGGCCAGCAGGAGGTGCTATAGCTGCTCCAGGATGAGGTGCAAAGGGCTGAGGGGGTGTAGGATGAGGTTGCATTGGAGGATGGGATGATAAAGGATTGGGTAAAACTGGCTGATGGTGAAGAACTGGAAGATATGGGGCCCTGGGGACGCGGGAATCTGAATGATAAGGCATGGACTGGCGAGGGGCTGGGTGATGGGGAACCATTTGGTTAAAGGCCGAGGGAAGAGTTTGAGAGGTTGCAGATAGCCTGGTTGGAATCTGATCAGGTAGGCTGGGGTTGGTCTCCACGGATGGGCGCGATGTATCCGATTGATTTGTCAAGGGGGTGATACTGCTTTCTGGTCTGGAGATCATGAGGCGCCGCAACATTTCCCCTTGCTGCTTCACTGTGTCAAGGAGGTATTTGAGAATTTCGGCTTGGCTGGGCTCTGAAACGCCTCCTGGTGCTCTGGTGTCAACTGTAGGATGTGACTGAGCTCTACTTGTACTTGTGCTGGGTTGGTCATTGTCGGCAGGGTGTTCAGCTTCCTCTTCATCTGGATCCTCTTCCTCCTCACCATCTCCTTCATGCTCTTCCTCTTGCTCATGGAAAGGTATGCGTTCTGTGCTTGTAGATCGGCTGATAGATCGGTTCTCCTTTTCAGCCATGGCAATGTTCGAATTCCGGCTATCGAAGGACCATGTTAACTAGATAAGAGTTCTAGGTTCACAGGATAGTAAGCATCACCATGGTGCATCGGCAAGAATGCATACAAAAGAGTTCCATCAAAGCCTTTTATTGTTCCGTTGCACAGATACGCATTTGTAGTGAGCAAGGAGATGGTGAGGCATCACAGGTTATGGTTTTGAACTATGAAAGATAGAAACACATAATTATTATACAATTCAACCATATTAACAATACACCAAGTGAATATTCTCTTAAGCCTGTGATAAATGTATTTCCATGACGTTCACCATAGCCCAAGCACATGTGCATTTGCATTACACAAACATATCTAAACTATGAGCTTCAATGAGCTTCAAGGCAAGCAAGTAGCTACAAACACACCTATACTATGAGCTTCAAGGCAAACATGTAGCTACAAACATAATAAGTCATTATCTAGTCATCACAACCCAATAAAGTACAACATATGCATTCATGAATTTAACTGGACTCACTTCAGTGACGCATAACCGTGGCCTGCTGAGACTCCAGAGCAGAGGGCTCTCAGCTGGTTGCTGCTGCTGCTTCCAAACAATGACTGCCTGGACAGGCACTCAGGCAGTATATGTAGCTGGCCACTGATTGAGGAGTGAGTGAGAGCAGGTGTGATTAGTGATTGAGAGGGAGTGACAGCACGTGAGGTGGGTGGGTCCAACCCATGGAATAGGCCAGGGGAGGGTTGTTGCTGCTCACCAGGATGACTCTTTTCTACACTGGGAACACTAATCACTTTTCCTTACATCCTCCTCAAATGTGCCCTTGTCTGCTTTGCCTGCTTAGAGTTAAGAGCAAAGAGTAGGCATCAGCTAAACACAGTAGTAGCTGGTAGTGTGGCCGAGTGGTCTAAGACTCTGGATTAACGCTCCAGTCTCTCTGGAGGAGTGAGTTCAAATCCCACCACTGCCACAAATGTGCAAACTTTGGTTTCACATGTCTGGGACTTCTGCAGATGCCAAAGAGCTAGTTTGAAAGGAACTAATCTGAGTTCCCAGACTATTTGGCCACTAGGGGGCGAGAAAGAAAGTCACTAATCTCTGGAGATGAATTTACCGCAATATCAGTTTGCTCGTAATGGATGTCTACCCTCAGGTTTCACTTGACTATACATTCTGTACATTTGGCTAACAATTTGCACTGCATAAATACCTAATCTATAGAGATTGTAGGATCCATTTCCATTTTGCATATAACTCAGAGCAGAGTGGCGCAGCGGAAGCGTGCTGGGCCCATAACCCAGAGGTCGATGGATCGAAACCATCCTCTGCTATGTCTATTGGCAAATGATGTATTCTAGTTCTCAGCACTTACTAACCACAACATCAATCTGCTATCGTTCCGATTTCATGATGTGTCCTATTGATGGCAAATACATGCAGTTTATGTCTTCATGGAGTTGTGGCCTCAAATGCCACCACTTCCAACACTGCTTTATAAATAAGCCTTATACATATCATGTATTAGACCATGAACAAGCTATTTAAATCATGATTTACGACTCACTTCACAAACGATAGAAAAGTAGGATGAGTTGGAAACATGGCTTGTATTGAAAGTCATCAACAAACTATTAACTAATAAGTACATCTTCACAGATTGTGGTAGCGTGGCCGAGTGGTCTAAGGCGCTGCGTTCAGGTCGCAGTCTCCCCTGGAGGCGTGGGTTCGAATCCCACCGCTGCCAGTTGAGATTTTAGGTGCCAAATTCCAGTACCGAAACTTCAACACTAGCTCACTCCACTGCCGAGTTACCACTAGAGCCATATTCTGTGCCTTTGTACATAATCCATCCTCTGCCAATGCTGTAGACGACCTACCATTCTTTCTGAAGAGTTTAACTCTGGGAACACTAATCACTTTTCCTTACATCCTCCTCAAATGTGCCCTTGTCTGCTTTGCCTGCTTAGAGTTAAGAGCAAAGAGTAGGCATCAGCTAAACACAGTAGTACCGGGTAGTGTGGCCGAGTGGTCTAAGGCGCTGGATTAAGGCTCCAGTCTCTCTGAGGCGTGGGTTCAAATCCCACCACTGCCACAAATGTGCAAACTTTGGTTTCACATGTCTGGGACTTCTGCAGATGCCCAAGAGCTATTTTGAAAGGAACTAATCTGAGTTCCCAGACTATTTGGCCACTAGGGGGGCGAGAAAGAAAGTCACTAATCTCTGGAGATGAATTTACCGCAATATCAGTTTGCTCGTAATGGATGTCTACCCTCAGGTTTCACTTGACTATACATTCTGTACATTTGGCTAACAATTTGCACTGCATAAATACCTAATCTATAGAGATTGTAGGATCCATTTCCATCTTGCATATAACTCAGAGCAGAGTGGCGCAGCGGAAGCGTGCTGGGCCCATAACCCAGAGGTCGATGGATCGAAACCATCCTCTGCTATGTCTATTGGCAAATTATGTATTCTAGTTCTCAGCACTTACTAACCACAACATCAATCTGCTATCGTTCCGATTTCATGATGTGTCCTATTGATGGCAAATACATGCAGTTTATGTCTTCATGGAGTTGTGGCCTCAAATGCCACCACTTCCAACACTGCTTTATAAATAAGCCTTATACATATCATGTATTAGACCATGAACAAGCTATTTAAATCATGATTTACGACTCACTTCACAAACGATAGAAAAGTAGGATGAGTTGGAAACATGGCTTGTATTGAAAGTCATCAACAAACTATTAACTAATAAGTACATCTTCACAGATTGTGGTAGCGTGGCCGAGTGGTCTAAGGCGCTGCGTTCAGGTCGCAGTCTCCCCTGGAGGCGTGGGTTCGAATCCCACCGCTGCCAGTTGAGATTTTAGGTGCCAAATTCCAGTACCGAAACTTCAACACTAGCTCACTCCACTGCCGAGTTACCACTAGAGCCATATTCTGTGCCTTTGTACATAATCCATCCTCTGCCAATGCTGTAGACGACCTACCATTCTTTCTGAAGAGTTTAACTCTGGGAACACTAATCACTTTTCCTTACATCCTCCTCAAATGTGCCCTTGTCTGCTTTGCCTGCTTAGAGTTAAGAGCAAAGAGTAGGCATCAGCTAAACACAGTAGTACCGGGTAGTGTGGCCGAGTGGTCTAAGGCGCTGGATTAAGGCTCCAGTCTCTCTGAGGCGTGGGTTCAAATCCCACCACTGCCACAAATGTGCAAACTTTGGTTTCACATGTCTGGGACTTCTGCAGATGCCCAAGAGCTATTTTGAAAGGAACTAATCTGAGTTCCCAGACTATTTGGCCACTAGGGGGGCGAGAAAGAAAGTCACTAATCTCTGGAGATGAATTTACCGCAATATCAGTTTGCTCGTAATGGATGTCTACCCTCAGGTTTCACTTGACTATACATTCTGTACATTTGGCTAACAATTTGCACTGCATAAATACCTAATCTATAGAGATTGTAGGATCCATTTCCATCTTGCATATAACTCAGAGCAGAGTGGCGCAGCGGAAGCGTGCTGGGCCCATAACCCAGAGGTCGATGGATCGAAACCATCCTCTGCTATGTCTATTGGCAAATCATGTATTCTAGTTCTCAGCACTTACTAACCACAACATCAATCTGCTATCGTTCCGATTTCATGATGTGTCCTATTGATGGCAAATACATGCAGTTTATGTCTTCATGGAGTTGTGGCCTCAAATGCCACCACTTCCAACACTGCTTTATAAATAAGCCTTATACATATCATGTATTAGACCATGAACAAGCTATTTAAATCATGATTTACGACTCACTTCACAAACGATAGAAAAGTAGGATGAGTTGGAAACATGGCTTGTATTGAAAGTCATCAACAAACTATTAACTAATAAGTACATCTTCACAGATTGTGGTAGCGTGGCCGAGCGGTCTAATGCGCTGCGTTCAGGTCGCAGTCTCCCCTGGAGGCGTGGGTTCGAATCCCACCGCTGCCAGTTGAGATTTTAGGTGCCAAATTCCAGTACCGAAACTTCAACACTAGCTCACTCCACTGCCGAGTTACCACTAGAGCCATATTCTGTGCCTTTGTACATAATCCATCCTCTGCCAAGGCTGTAGACGACATACCATTCTTTCTGAAGAGTTTAACTCTGGGAACACTAATCACTTTTCCTTACATCCTCCTCAAATGTGCCCTTGTCTGCTTTGCCTGCTTAGAGTTAAGAGCAAAGAGTAGGCATCAGCTAAACACAGTAGTACCGGGTAGTGTGGCCGAGTGGTCTAAGTCGCTGGATTAAGGCTCCAGTCTCTCTGGAGGCGTGGGTTCAAATCCCACCACTGCCACAAATGTGCAAACTTTGGTTTCACATGTCTGGGACTTCTGCAGATGCCCAAGAGCTATTTTGAAAGGAACTAATCTGAGTTCCCAGACTATTTGGCCACTAGGGGGGGCGAGAAAGAAAGTCACTAATCTCTGGAGATGAATTTACCGCAATATCAGTTTGCTCGTAATGGATGTCTACCCTCAGGTTTCACTTGACTATACATTCTGTACATTTGGCTAACAATTTGCACTGCATAAATACCTAATCTATAGAGATTGTAGGATCCATTTCCATCTTGCATAATAACTCAGAGCAGAGTGGCGCAGCGGAAGCGTGCTGGGCCCATAACCCAGAGGTCGATGGATCGAAACCATCCTCTGCTATCTCTATTGGCAAATCATGTATTCTATTTCTCAGCACTTACTAACCACAACATCAATCTGCTATCGTTCCGATTTCATGATGTGTCCTATTGATGGCATATACATGCAGTTTATGTCTTTATGGAGTTGTGGCCTCAAATGCCACCACTGCCAACACTGCTTTATAAATATGCCTTATACATATCATGTATTAGACCATGAACAAGCTATTTAAATCATGATTTACGACTCACTTCACAAACGATAGAAAAGTAGGATGAGTTGGAAACATGGCTTGTATTGAAAGTCATCAACAAACTATTAACTAATAAGTACATCTTCACAGATTGTGGTAGCGTGGCCGAGCGGTCTAAGGCGCTGCGTTCAGGTCGCAGTCTCCCCTGGAGGCGTGGGTTCGAATCCCACCGCTGCCAGTTGAGATTTTAGGTGCCAAATTCCAGTACCGAAACTTCAACACTAGCTCACTCCACTGCCGAGTTACCACTAGAGCCATATTCTGTGCCTTTGTACATAATCCATCCTCTGCCAATGCTGTAGACGACCTACCATTCTTTCTGAAGAGTTTAACTCTGGGAACACTAATCACTTTTCCTTACATCCTCCTCAAATGTGCCCTTGTCTGCTTTGCCTGCTTAGAGTTAAGAGCAAAGAGTAGGCATCAGCTAAACACAGTAGTACCGGGTAGTGTGGCCGAGTGGTCTAAGGCGCTGGATTAAGGCTCCAGTCTCTCTGAGGCGTGGGTTCAAATCCCACCACTGCCACAAATGTGCAAACTTTGGTTTCACATGTCTGGGACTTCTGCAGATGCCCAAGAGCTATTTTGAAAGGAACTAATCTGAGTTCCCAGACTATTTGGCCACTAGGGGGGCGAGAAAGAAAGTCACTAATCTCTGGAGATGAATTTACCGCAATATCAGTTTGCTCGTAATGGATGTCTACCCTCAGGTTTCACTTGACTATACATTCTGTACATTTGGCTAACAATTTGCACTGCATAAATACCTAATCTATAGAGATTGTAGGATCCATTTCCATCTTGCATATAACTCAGAGCAGAGTGGCGCAGCGGAAGCGTGCTGGGCCCATAACCCAGAGGTCGATGGATCGAAACCATCCTCTGCTATGTCTATTGGCAAATCATGTATTCTATTTCTCAGCACTTACTAACCACAACATCAATCTGCTATCGTTCCGATTTCATGATGTGTCCTATTGATGGCATATACATGCAGTTTATGTCTTTATGGAGTTGTGGCCTCAAATGCCACCACTGCCAACACTGCTTTATAAATATGCCTTATACATATCATGTATTAGACCATGAACAAGCTATTTAAATCATGATTTACGACTCACTTCACAAACGATAGAAAAGTAGGATGAGTTGGAAACATGGCTTGTATTGAAAGTCATCAACAAACTATTAACTAATAAGTACATCTTCACAGATTGTGGTAGCGTGGCCGAGCGGTCTAAGGCGCTGCGTTCAGGTAGCAGTCTCCCCTGGAGGCGTGGGTTCGAATCCCACCGCTGCCAGTTGAGATTTTAGGTGCCAAATTCCAGTACCGAAACTTCAACACTAGCTCACTCCACTGCCGAGTTACCACTAGAGCCATATTCTGTGCCTTTGTACATAATCCATCCTCTGCAAAGGCTGTAGACGACATACCATTCTTTCTGAAGAGTTTAACTCTGGGAACACTAATCACTTTTCCTTACATCCTCCTCAAATGTGCCCTTGTCTGCTTTGCCTGCTTAGAGTTAAGAGCAAAGAGTAGGCATCAGCTAAACACAGTAGTACCGGGTAGTGTGGCCGAGTGGTCTAAGGCGCTGGATTAAGGCTCCAGTCTCTCTGGAGGCGTGCGTTCAAATCCCACCACTGCCACAAATGTGCAAACTTTGGTTTCACATGTCTGGGACTTCTGCAGATGCCCAAGAGCTAGTTTGAAAGGAACTAATCTGAGTTCCCAGACTATTTGGCCACTAGGGGGGCGAGAAAGAAAGTCACTAATCTCTGGAGATGAATTTACCGCAATATCAGTTTGCTCGTAATGGATGTCTACCCTCAGGTTTCACTTGACTATACATTCTCTACATTTGGCTAACAATTTGAACTGCATAAATACCTAATCTATAGAGATTGTAGGATCCATTTCCATCTTGCATAATAACTCAGAGCAGAGTGGCGCAGCGGAAGCGTGCTGGGCCCATAACCCAGAGGTCGATGGATCGAAACCATCCTCTGCTATCTCTATTGGCAAATCATGTATTCTAGTTCTCAGCACTTACTAACCACAACATCAATCTGCTATCGTTCCGATTTCATGATGTGTCCTATTGATGGCAAATACATGCAGTTTATGTCTTTATGGAGTTGTGGCCTCAAATGCCACCACTGCCAACACTGCTTTATAAATATGCCTTATACATATCATGTATTAGACCATGAACAAGCTATTTAAATCATGATTTACGACTCACTTCACAAACGATAGAAAAGTAGGATGAGTTGGAAACATGGCTTGTATTGAAAGTCATCAACAAACTATTAACTAATAAGTACATCTTCACAGATTGTGGTAGCGTGGCCGAGCGGTCTAAGGCGCTGCGTTCAGGTAGCAGTCTCCCCTGGAGGCGTGGGTTCGAATCCCACCGCTGCCAGTTGAGATTTTAGGTGCCAAATTCCAGTACCGAAACTTCAACACTAGCTCACTCCACTGCCGAGTTACCACTAGAGCCATATTCTGTGCCTTTGTACATAATCCATCCTCTGCAAAGGCTGTAGACGACATACCATTCTTTCTGAAGAGTTTAACTCTGGGAACACTAATCACTTTTCCTTACATCCTCCTCAAATGTGCCCTTGTCTGCTTTGCCTGCTTAGAGTTAAGAGCAAAGAGTAGGCATCAGCTAAACACAGTAGTACCGGGTAGTGTGGCCGAGTGGTCTAAGGCGCTGGATTAAGGCTCCAGTCTCTCTGGAGGCGTGCGTTCAAATCCCACCACTGCCACAAATGTGCAAACTTTGGTTTCACATGTCTGGGACTTCTGCAGATGCCCAAGAGCTAGTTTGAAAGGAACTAATCTGAGTTCCCAGACTATTTGGCCACTAGGGGGGCGAGAAAGAAAGTCACTAATCTCTGGAGATGAATTTACCGCAATATCAGTTTGCTCGTAATGGATGTCTACCCTCAGGTTTCACTTGACTATACATTCTCTACATTTGGCTAACAATTTGAACTGCATAAATACCTAATCTATAGAGATTGTAGGATCCATTTCCATCTTGCATAATAACTCAGAGCAGAGTGGCGCAGCGGAAGCGTGCTGGGCCCATAACCCAGAGGTCGATGGATCGAAACCATCCTCTGCTATCTCTATTGGCAAATCATGTATTCTAGTTCTCAGCACTTACTAACCACAACATCAATCTGCTATCGTTCCGATTTCATGATGTGTCCTATTGATGGCAAATACATGCAGTTTATGTCTTTATGGAGTTGTGGCCTCAAATGCCACCACTGCCAACACTGCTTTATAAATATGCCTTATACATATCATGTATTAGACCATGAACAAGCTATTTAAATCATGATTTACGACTCACTTCACAAACGATAGAAAAGTAGGATGAGTTGGAAACATGGCTTGTATTGAAAGTCATCAACAAACTATTAACTAATAAGTACATCTTCACAGATTGTGGTAGCGTGGCCGAGCGGTCTAAGGCGCTGCGTTCAGGTCGCAGTCTCCCCTGGAGGCGTGGGTTCGAATCCCACCGCTGCCAGTTGAGATTTTAGGTGCCAAATTCCAGTACCGAAACTTCAACACTAGCTCACTCCACTGCCGAGTTACCACTAGAGCCATATTCTGTGCCTTTGTACATAATCCATCCTCTGCCAAGGCTGTAGACGACATACCATTCTTTCTGAAGAGTTTAACTCTGGGAACACTGATCACTTTTCCTTACATCCTCCTCAAATGTGCCATTGTCTGCTTTGCCTGCTTAGAGTTAAGAGCAAAGAGTAGGCATCAGCTAAACACAGTAGTACCGGGTAGTGTGGCCGAGTGGTCTAAGGCGCTGGATTAAGGCTCCAGTCTCTCTGGAGGCGTGGGTTCAAATCCCACCACTGCCACAAATGTGCAAACTTTGGTTTCACATGTCTGGGACTTCTGCAGATGCCCAAGAGCTAGTTTGAAAAGAACTAATCTGAGTTCCCAGACTATTTGGCCACTAGTGGGGCGAGAAAGAAAGTCACTAATCTCTGGCGATGAATTTACCGCAATATCATTTTGCTCGTAATGGATGTCTACCCTCAGGTTTCACTTGACTATACATTCTGTACATTTGGCTAACAATTTGCACTGCATAAATACCTAATCTATAGAGATTGTAGGATCCATTTCCATCTTGCATAATAACTCAGAGCAGAGTGGCGCAGCGGAAGCGTGCTGGGCCCATAACCCAGAGGTCGATGGATCGAAACCATCCTCTGCTATCTCTATTGGCAAATCATGTATTCTATTTCTCAGCACTTACTAACCACAACATCAATCTGCTATCGTTCCGATTTCATGATGTGTCCTATTGATGGCATATACATGCAGTTTATGTCTTTATGGAGTTGTGGCCTCAAATGCCACCACTGCCAACACTGCTTTATAAATATGCCTTATACATATCATGTATTAGACCATGAACAAGCTATTTAAATCATGATTTACGACTCACTTCACAAACGATAGAAAAGTAGGATGAGTTGGAAACATGGCTTGTATTGAAAGTCATCAACAAACTATTAACTAATAAGTACATCTTCACAGATTGTGGTAGCGTGGCCGAGCGGTCTAAGGCGCTGCGTTCAGGTCGCAGTCTCCCCTGGAGGCGTGGGTTCGAATCCCACCGCTGCCAGTTGAGATATTAGGTGCCATATTCCAGTACCGAAACTTCAACACTAGCTCACTCCACTGCCGAGTTACCACTAGAGCCATATTCTGTGCCTTTGTACATAATCCATCCTCTGCAAAGGCTGTAGACGACATACCATTCTTTCTGAAGAGTTTAACTCTGGGAACACTAATCACTTTTCCTTACATCCTCCTCAAATGTGCCCTTGTCTGCTTTGCCTGCTTAGAGTTAAGAGCAAAGAGTAGGCATCAGCTAAACACAGTAGTACCGGGTAGTGTGGCCGAGTGGTCTAAGGCGCTGGATTAAGGCTCCAGTCTCTCTGGAGGCGTGCGTTCAAATCCCACCACTGCCACAAATGTGCAAACTTTGGTTTCACATGTCTGGGACTTCTGCAGATGCCCAAGAGCTAGTTTGAAAGGAACTAATCTGAGTTCCCAGACTATTTGGCCACTAGGGGGGCGAGAAAGAAAGTCACTAATCTCTGGAGATGAATTTACCGCAATATCAGTTTGCTCGTAATGGATGTCTACCCTCAGGTTTCACTTGACTATACATTCTCTACATTTGGCTAACAATTTGAACTGCATAAATACCTAATCTATAGAGATTGTAGGATCCATTTCCATCTTGCATAATAACTCAGAGCAGAGTGGCGCAGCGGAAGCGTGCTGGGCCCATAACCCAGAGGTCGATGGATCGAAACCATCCTCTGCTATCTCTATTGGCAAATCATGTATTCTAGTTCTCAGCACTTACTAACCACAACATCAATCTGCTATCGTTCCGATTTCATGATGTGTCCTATTGATGGCAAATACATGCAGTTTATGTCTTTATGGAGTTGTGGCCTCAAATGCCACCACTGCCAACACTGCTTTATAAATATGCCTTATACATATCATGTATTAGACCATGAACAAGCTATTTAAATCATGATTTACGACTCACTTCACAAACGATAGAAAAGTAGGATGAGTTGGAAACATGGCTTGTATTGAAAGTCATCAACAAACTATTAACTAATAAGTACATCTTCACAGATTGTGGTAGCGTGGCCGAGCGGTCTAAGGCGCTGCGTTCAGGTCGCAGTCTCCCCTGGAGGCGTGGGTTCGAATCCCACCGCTGCCAGTTGAGATTTTAGGTGCCAAATTCCAGTACCGAAACTTCAACACTAGCTCACTCCACTAGGATCCGGAACAATCCTCTCTGTTTTACCCCTGCCCTTATTGGCCGCCCAAAAGCATGCAGGCTCCCATTGACCCGTGAGTTCCAACCTCTCGGCCAACGGGAGATTGCCCCTGTGTTTCAATGGCGTTGCCACGTCTGCTCGTATCAAGCCTGGCTTCGTCCACTGAAAACGTTTTTATTTCGGGAACATTTTTCTGATTTTATTTGACTTGATTATGTTGTTCTTATTTGCTTGTTGTACTGTCACTGTTTTAATTATGATTGATTTTATTGTGTCACTGTACAGCACTTTGTAACATTGTTAAGAAAGGTGCTTTATAAATAAAATGTACTTACTTACTTACACAAGGCAGGTCGCTGGTTTCCGTGGCAAAACATGGCAACGACCCAGTGCGTCTCACAATGTTGTGATTTCTCTGCATGCATGCAATTAAAATGAATGACCATTAGGTGTCGTCAATGCACAGCGTCTGATCAATAGTTGAAATGTCAATTTTGATTGATTGATTGAAATATTTATTAACAGTTTGCAGAATTACAGTAGGCCTACATTTCAAGCACAAACTCAATACAAAGACTGTTAACTGTGAGTAGACGACCCAATTAAGCCTTACACTTGTTTACCAAAAGGGCATTGTTCAATTCATCAAAACATTTAGAGACAAACAAATAAATAAAGTTTACACCACTGACTGTCCCTCCATATAAAATAAAGGCGAAAGTCACAAAAGAAAATTGATCAGTTACAATTCCAGACTATGAAGAATCATTTAATAAAGGAATACTTCCAGATTCAGTTAAAGATTAGCTACAATAATTGTGATATTAAAAGTTAAATGCTCGTCATATGACATAACAGAGAGGAATGGGCCGGACCCTGCGCGCAAGGGGACAATTTACAATTTTACAATTTAGGCATTTAGCAGACGCTCTTAATCCAGAGCGATTTACATTAAGCAAGAACAAAAGCATGGGGAATACATCACATAAAAGCATTTATCATGAAGTGGAAAACAGGAAACAAGAAATGGGTAATACATTTTAAATTGATATTGTAATCACAGACTATCTTCTTGGTGTCTTTGAACTATAATTTGACATTTGATTTAAACATACAAAAGGACAAAAGTGTCATCAAAGCAGGTTATTGAGCAATGCGGGGCCTCGCACCCCATATAGGTCAGCAGAAGCTGGCTAATAGTACTATTACCATCGCTTTTCGTGTTGCTTTGCTTTGTGACACTTGAGTTCATTGCATGTGAATAGGCCTAGACAGTTAAATAACAGGTGAGACCTGGTTGAAGCCACGGTGCTTTTCACTAATTTCCAAACGCCTTGTACGATTTAATAAAAAAATATGAAATATTCACACATAATAAGAAGAACCCATCATCATCATCCTCATCATCATCCAGCAGCTAGCTAACATGCTAACAGATACTACATGTCCATAACTAAGCCAAAAATGGACAGAAATGTTCCAAATTAAAATCGTTCCCTTATTGGCCCCTGGAGAAAGCCCTGCCGCCTTTAAATATTTTCCAAACGCCTTGTACGATTTAATAAAAAAATATGAAATATTCACACATAATATTAAGAACCCATCATCATCATCATCCAGCAGCTAGCTAACATGCTAACAGATACTACATGTCCATAACTAAGCCAAAAATGGACAGAAATGTTCCAAATTAAAATCGATCCCTTATTGGCCACTGGAGAAAGCCCTGCTGCCTTTAAATATTTTCCAAACACCTTGTACGATTTATTAAAATTATGAATACGTCCATCCACCGCACACTGTAACAAGATGGCCGCCGCCGTGCTGTTTTGGAATTACTGAGAGGTAGGGGCGGGACCATGCCCCCATTGGCTCCTGGGGTGGAACCCCAGGTGGAACCAGCCAATGGTAGCCTGCACGATCCGGGCACCGGCCAATCGGTGGCCCGGAAGTTGAAACAATGTTGGAACACTTGGAACAAATAAAGGACGAAGATGAAACTCGACCAAGCGCGCTGCCGAGTTACCACTAGAGCCATATTCTGTGCCTTTGTACATAATCCATCCTCTGCCAAGGCTGTAGACGACATACCATTCTTTCTGAAGGGTTTAACTCTGGGAACACTAATCACTTTTCCTTACATCCTCCTCAAATGTGCCCGTCTGCTTTGCCTGCTTAGAGTTAAGAGCAAAGAGTAGGCATCAGCTAAACACAGTAGTACCGGGTAGTGTGGCCGAGTGGTCTAAGGCGCTGGATTAAGGCTCCAGTCTCTCTGGAGGCGTGGGTTCAAATCCCACCACTGCCACAAATGTGCAAAATTTGGTTTCACATGTCTGGGACTTCTGCAGATGCCCAAGAGCTAGTTTGAAAGGAACTAATCTGAGTTCCCAGACTATTTGGCCACTAGGGGGGCGAGAAAGAAAGTCACTAATCTCTGGAGATGAATTTACCGCAATATCAGTTTGCTCGTAATGGATGTCTACCCTCAGGTTTCACTTGACTATACATTCTGTACATTTGGCTAACAATTTGAACTGCATAAATACCTAATCTATAGAGATTGTAGGATCCATTTCCATCTTGCATAATAACTCAGAGCAGAGTGGCGCAGCGGAAGCGTGCTGGGCCCATAACCCAGAGGTCGATGGATCGAAACCATCCTCTGCTATCTCTATTGGCAAGTCATGTATTCTAGTTCTCAGCACTTACTAACCACAACATCAATCTGCTATCGTTCCGATTTCATGATGTGTCCTATTGATGGCAAATACATGCAGTTTATGTCTTTATGGAGTTGTGGCCTCAAATGCCACCACTGCCAACACTGCTTTATAAATATGCCTTATACATATCATGTATTAGACCATGAACAAGCTATTTAAATCATGATTTACGACTCACTTCACAAACGATAGAAAAGTAGGATGAGTTGGAGACATGGCTTGTATTGAAAGTCATCAACAAACTATTAACTAATAAGTACATGTTCACAGATTGTGGTAGCGTGGCCGAGCGGTCTAAGGCGCTGCGTTCAGGTCGCAGTCTCCCCTGGAGGCGTGGGTTCGAATCCCACCGCTGCCAGTTGAGATTTTAGGTGCCAAATTCCAGTACCGAAACTTCAACACTAGCTCACTCCACTGCCGAGTTACCACTAGAGCCATATTCTGTGCCTTTGTACATAATCCATCCTCTGCCAAGGCTGTAGACGACATACCATTCTTTCTGAAGAGTTTAACTCTGGGAACACTGATCACTTTTCCTTACATCCTCCTCAAATGTGCCATTGTCTGCTTTGCCTGCTTAGAGTTAAGAGCAAAGAGTAGGCATCAGCTAAACACAGTAGTACTGGGTAGTGTGGCCGAGTGGTCTAAGGCGCTGGATTAAGGCTCCAGTCTCTCTGGAGGCGTGGGTTCAAATCCCACCACTGCCACAAATGTGCAAACTTTGGTTTCACATGTCTGGGACTTCTGCAGATGCCCAAGAGCTAGTTTGAAAGGAACTAATCTGAGTTCCCAGACTATTTGGCCACTAGTGGGGCGAGAAAGAAAGTCACTAATCTCTGGAGATGAATTTACCGCAATATAATTTTGCTCGTAATGGATGTCTACCCTCAGGTTTCACTTGACTATACATTCTGTACATTTGGCTAACAATTTGCACTGCATAAATACCTAATCTATAGAGATTGTAGGATCCATTTCCATCTTGC
Organism: Protomyctophum bolini; assembly: GCF_963924005.1. Lineage (NCBI taxonomy): Eukaryota > Metazoa > Chordata > Actinopteri > Myctophiformes > Myctophidae > Protomyctophum > Protomyctophum bolini. The sequence continues at coordinate 170,964 of NW_027665450.1, read as the reverse complement.
ATAATAACTCAGAGCAGAGTGGCGCAGCGGAAGCGTGCTGGGCCCATAACCCAGAGGTCGATGGATCGAAACCATCCTCTGCTATCTCTATTGGCAAATCATGTATTCTATTTCTCAGCACTTACTAACCACAACATCAATCTGCTATCGTTCCGATTTCATGATGTGTCCTATTGATGGCATATACATGCAGTTTATGTCTTTATGGAGTTGTGGCCTCAAATGCCACCACTGCCAACACTGCTTTATAAATATGCCTTATACATATCATGTATTAGACCATGAACAAGCTATTTAAATCATGATTTACGACTCACTTCACAAACGATAGAAAAGTAGGATGAGTTGGAAACATGGCTTGTATTGAAAGTCATCAACAAACTATTAACTAATAAGTACATCTTCACAGATTGTGGTAGCGTGGCCGAGCGGTCTAAGGCGCTGCGTTCAGGTCGCAGTCTCCCCTGGAGGCGTGGGTTCGAATCCCACCGCTGCCAGTTGAGATTTTAGGTGCCAAATTCCAGTACCGAAACTTCAACACTAGCTCACTCCACTGCCGAGTTACCACTAGAGCCATATTCTGTGCCTTTGTACATAATCCATCCTCTGCCAAGGCTGTAGACGACATACCATTCTTTCTGAAGAGTTTAACTCTGGGAACACTGATCACTTTTCCTTACATCCTCCTCAAATGTGCCATTGTCTGCTTTGCCTGCTTAGAGTTAAGAGCAAAGAGTAGGCATCAGCTAAACACAGTAGTACCGGGTAGTGTGGCCGAGTGGTCTAAGGCGCTGGATTAAGGCTCCAGTCTCTCTGGAGGCGTGGGTTCAAATCCCACCACTGCCACAAATGTGCAAACTTTGGTTTCACATGTCTGGGACTTCTGCAGATGCCCAAGAGCTAGTTTGAAAGGAACTAATCTGAGTTCCCAGACTATTTGGCCACTAGTGGGGCGAGAAAGAAAGTCACTAATCTCTGGCGATGAATTTACCGCAATATCATTTTGCTCGTAATGGACAGGGGCGCAATAGCCTAGGGGACGCGGGGGACGCGTCCCCTGCCAGCGTCACATTGGTCCCCCCCAAATGAGTTTGGGCCTGGTACGAGACTATAGGTACAGCTGTTGCTTCTTTCGAAAAATATAACGCAACATAGGAACCCCGCTAGTGTTTTTGGTCTTCGTCTGACAGTTTCTGTAGCAGAAAGACCTCTTTTCTGGAGGGGGGGGGGACAGTCGGTTTGGGGGGGTTCCCGACGGCTGCGCGTAGCTTCCACCTCTGACAGAGGGGAAGCGAGTAAGCGACGCCGTCAGAAACCCCCTCACTCAGGAAGGCCCCCTCACTCAGATCTCAGACGGACCAAATTGCGACAATACAGCCTAGCCTATGTAAAGAGGAATATAAACAAGACCTTGGCGCAAAACTTCATATTTACCCTGCTCTAATACAACAAAAGTGTGTTCTTACATCCTCCATTTCACATCAGCACTCGTGAGTAAATTTAATTGCCATTATGAAAGTTTTCAGTGACGTTGGACCCACAGGTTGCATTGTCGTCAATAATTAATCTGTCTTTAAAACGTTCTAATGTTAATATAGCATATTGGCATTGCATTTGTATGTGCATTGAGTCACTGGAACAACCTCTCTGTAGTCCGACCCTAACCATAACCCCACGTTTTGGTGGTTAGACCCCCCCATCCCCCCCTCCCCTAGGGTAGTGGGGGGGACGGGGGGGACGGATTTTTCGGCGGCGCCGCTTTGCGGCGCCGCTCTATATCCCCCCCTAGCGTTCGGTCAGTGTTGCGCCTCTGGTAATGGATGTCTACCCTCAGGTTTCACTTGACTATACATTCTGTACATTTGGCTAACAATTTGCACTGCATAAATACCTAATCTATAGAGATTGTAGGATCCATTTCCATCTTGCATAATAACTCAGAGCAGAGTGGCGCAGCGGAAGCGTGCTGGGCCCATAACCCAGAGGTCGATGGATCGAAACCATCCTCTGCTATCTCTATTGGCAAATCATGTATTCTATTTCTCAGCACTTACTAACCACAACATCAATCTGCTATCGTTCCGATTTCATGATGTGTCCTATTGATGGCATATACATGCAGTTTATGTCTTTATGGAGTTGTGGCCTCAAATGCCACCACTGCCAACACTGCTTTATAAATATGCCTTATACATATCATGTATTAGACCATGAACAAGCTATTTAAATCATGATTTACGACTCACTTCACAAACGATAGAAAAGTAGGATGAGTTGGAAACATGGCTTGTATTGAAAGTCATCAACAAACTATTAACTAATAAGTACATCATCACAGATTGTGGTAGCGTGGCCGAGCGGTCTAAGGCGCTGCGTTCAGGTCGCAGTCTCCCCTGGAGGCGTGGGTTCGAATCCCACCGCTGCCAGTTGAGATTTTAGGTGCCAAATTCCAGTACCGAAACTTCAACACTAGCTCACTCCACTGCCGAGTTACCACTAGAGCCATATTCTGTGCCTTTGTACATAATCCATCCTCTGCAAAGGCTGTAGACGACATACCATTCTTTCTGAAGAGTTTAACTCTGGGAACACTAATCACTTTTCCTTACATCCTCCTCAAATGTGCCCTTGTCTGCTTTGCCTGCTTAGAGTTAAGAGCAAAGAGTAGGCATCAGCTAAACACAGTAGTACCGTGTAGTGTGGCCGAGTGGTCTAAGGCGCTGGATTAAGGCTCCAGTCTCTCTGGAGGCGTGCGTTCAAATCCCACCACTGCCACAAATGTGCAAACTTTGGTTTCACATGTCTGGGACTTCTGCAGATGCCCAAGAGCTAGTTTGAAAGGAACTCATCTGAGTTCCCAGACTATTTGGCCACTAGGGGGGCGAGAAAGAAAGTCACTAATCTCTGGAGATGAATTTACCGCAATATCAGTTTGCTCGTAATGGATGTCTACCCTCAGGTTTCACTTGACTCTACATTTGGCTAACAATTTGAACTGCATAAATACCTAATCTATAGAGATTGTAGGATCCATTTCCATCTTGCATAATAACTCAGAGCAGAGTGGCGCAGCGGAAGCGTGCTGGGCCCATAACCCAGAGGTCGATGGATCGAAACCATCCTCTGCTATCTCTATTGGCAAATCATGTATTCTAGTTCTCAGCACTTACTAACCACAACATCAATCTGCTATCGTTCCGATTTCATGATGTGTCCTATTGATGGCAAATACATGCAGTTTATGTCTTTATGGAGTTGTGGCCTCAAATGCCACCACTGCCAACACTGCTTTATAAATATGCCTTATACATATCATGTATTAGACCATGAACAAGCTATTTAAATCATGATTTACGACTCACTTCACAAACGATAGAAAAGTAGGATGAGTTGGAGACATGGCTTGTATTGAAAGTCATCAACAAACTATTAACTAATAAGTACATGTTCACAGATTGTGGTAGCGTGGCCGAGCGGTCTAAGGCGCTGCGTTCAGGTCGCAGTCTCCCCTGGAGGCGTGGGTTCGAATCCCACCGCTGCCAGTTGAGATTTTAGGTGCCAAATTCCAGTACCGAAACTTCAACACTAGCTCACTCCACTGCCGAGTTACCACTAGAGCCATATTCTGTGCCTTTGTACATAATCCATCCTCTGCCAAGGCTGTAGACGACATACCATTCTTTCTGAAGAGTTTAACTCTGGGAACACTGATCACTTTTCCTTACATCCTCCTCAAATGTGCCATTGTCTGCTTTGCCTGCTTAGAGTTAAGAGCAAAGAGTAGGCATCAGCTAAACACAGTAGTACTGGGTAGTGTGGCCGAGTGGTCTAAGGCGCTGGATTAAGGCTCCAGTCTCTCTGGAGGCGTGGGTTCAAATCCCACCACTGCCACAAATGTGCAAACTTTGGTTTCACATGTCTGGGACTTCTGCAGATGCCCAAGAGCTAGTTTGAAAGGAACTAATCTGAGTTCCCAGACTATTTGGCCACTAGTGGGGCGAGAAAGAAAGTCACTAATCTCTGGAGATGAATTTACCGCAATATCATTTTGCTCGTAATGGATGTCTACCCTCAGGTTTCACTTGACTATACATTCTGTACATTTGGCTAACAATTTGCACTGCATAAATACCTAATCTATAGAGATTGTAGGATCCATTTCCATCTTGCATAATAACTCAGAGCAGAGTGGCGCAGCGGAAGCGTGCTGGGCCCATAACCCAGAGGTCGATGGATCGAAACCATCCTCTGCTATCTCTATTGGCAAATCATGTATTCTATTTCTCAGCACTTACTAACCACAACATCAATCTGCTATCGTTCCGATTTCATGATGTGTCCTATTGATGGCATATACATGCAGTTTATGTCTTTATGGAGTTGTGGCCTCAAATGCCACCACTGCCAACACTGCTTTATAAATATGCCTTATACATATCATGTATTAGACCATGAACAAGCTATTTAAATCATGATTTACGACTCACTTCACAAACGATAGAAAAGTAGGATGAGTTGGAAACATGGCTTGTATTGAAAGTCATCAACAAACTATTAACTAATAAGTACATCTTCACAGATTGTGGTAGCGTGGCCGAGCGGTCTAAGGCGCTGCGTTCAGGTCGCAGTCTCCCCTGGAGGCGTGGGTTCGAATCCCACCGCTGCCAGTTGAGATTTTAGGTGCCAAATTCCAGTACCGAAACTTCAACACTAGCTCACTCCACTGCCGAGTTACCACTAGAGCCATATTCTGTGCCTTTGTACATAATCCATCCTCTGCCAAGGCTGTAGACGACATACCATTCTTTCTGAAGAGTTTAACTCTGGGAACACTGATCACTTTTCCTTACATCCTCCTCAAATGTGCCATTGTCTGCTTTGCCTGCTTAGAGTTAAGAGCAAAGAGTAGGCATCAGCTAAACACAGTAGTACCGGGTAGTGTGGCCGAGTGGTCTAAGGCGCTGGATTAAGGCTCCAGTCTCTCTGGAGGCGTGGGTTCAAATCCCACCACTGCCACAAATGTGCAAACTTTGGTTTCACATGTCTGGGACTTCTGCAGATGCCCAAGAGCTAGTTTGAAAGGAACTAATCTGAGTTCCCAGACTATTTGGCCACTAGTGGGGCGAGAAAGAAAGTCACTAATCTCTGGCGATGAATTTACCGCAATATCATTTTGCTCGTAATGGACAGGGGCGCAATAGCCTAGGGGACGCGGGGGACGCGTCCCCTGCCAGCGTCACATTGGTCCCCCCCAAATGAGTTTGGGCCTGGTACGAGACTATAGGTACAGCTGTTGCTTCTTTCGAAAAATATAACGCAACATAGGAACCCCGCTAGTGTTTTTGGTCTTCGTCTGACAGTTTCTGTAGCAGAAAGACCTCTTTTCTGGAGGGGGGGGGGGACAGTCGGTTTGGGGGGGTTCCCGACGGCTGCGCGTAGCTTCCACCTCTGACAGAGGGGAAGCGAGTAAGCGACGCCGTCAGAAACCCCCTCACTCAGGAAGGCCCCCTCACTCAGATCTCAGACGGACCAAATTGCGACAATACAGCCTAGCCTATGTAAAGAGGAATATAAACAAGACCTTGGCGCAAAACTTCATATTTACCCTGCTCTAATACAACAAAAGTGTGTTCTTACATCCTCCATTTCACATCAGCACTCGTGAGTAAATTTAATTGCCATTATGAAAGTTTTCAGTGACGTTGGACCCACAGGTTGCATTGTCGTCAATAATTAATCTGTCTTTAAAACGTTCTAATGTTAATATAGCATATTGGCATTGCATTTGTATGTGCATTGAGTCACTGGAACAACCTCTCTGTAGTCCGACCCTAACCATAACCCCACGTTTTGGTGGTTAGACCCCCCCATCCCCCCCTCCCCTAGGGTAGTGGGGGGGACGGGGGGGACGGATTTTTCGGCGGCGCCGCTTTGCGGCGCCGCTCTATATCCCCCCCTAGCGTTCGGTCAGTGTTGCGCCTCTGGTAATGGATGTCTACCCTCAGGTTTCACTTGACTATACATTCTGTACATTTGGCTAACAATTTGCACTGCATAAATACCTAATCTATAGAGATTGTAGGATCCATTTCCATCTTGCATAATAACTCAGAGCAGAGTGGCGCAGCGGAAGCGTGCTGGGCCCATAACCCAGAGGTCGATGGATCGAAACCATCCTCTGCTATCTCTATTGGCAAATCATGTATTCTATTTCTCAGCACTTACTAACCACAACATCAATCTGCTATCGTTCCGATTTCATGATGTGTCCTATTGATGGCATATACATGCAGTTTATGTCTTTATGGAGTTGTGGCCTCAAATGCCACCACTGCCAACACTGCTTTATAAATATGCCTTATACATATCATGTATTAGACCATGAACAAGCTATTTAAATCATGATTTACGACTCACTTCACAAACGATAGAAAAGTAGGATGAGTTGGAAACATGGCTTGTATTGAAAGTCATCAACAAACTATTAACTAATAAGTACATCATCACAGATTGTGGTAGCGTGGCCGAGCGGTCTAAGGCGCTGCGTTCAGGTCGCAGTCTCCCCTGGAGGCGTGGGTTCGAATCCCACCGCTGCCAGTTGAGATTTTAGGTGCCAAATTCCAGTACCGAAACTTCAACACTAGCTCACTCCACTGCCGAGTTACCACTAGAGCCATATTCTGTGCCTTTGTACATAATCCATCCTCTGCAAAGGCTGTAGACGACATACCATTCTTTCTGAAGAGTTTAACTCTGGGAACACTAATCACTTTTCCTTACATCCTCCTCAAATGTGCCCTTGTCTGCTTTGCCTGCTTAGAGTTAAGAGCAAAGAGTAGGCATCAGCTAAACACAGTAGTACCGTGTAGTGTGGCCGAGTGGTCTAAGGCGCTGGATTAAGGCTCCAGTCTCTCTGGAGGCGTGCGTTCAAATCCCACCACTGCCACAAATGTGCAAACTTTGGTTTCACATGTCTGGGACTTCTGCAGATGCCCAAGAGCTAGTTTGAAAGGAACTCATCTGAGTTCCCAGACTATTTGGCCACTAGGGGGGCGAGAAAGAAAGTCACTAATCTCTGGAGATGAATTTACCGCAATATCAGTTTGCTCGTAATGGATGTCTACCCTCAGGTTTCACTTGACTCTACATTTGGCTAACAATTTGAACTGCATAAATACCTAATCTATAGAGATTGTAGGATCCATTTCCATCTTGCATAATAACTCAGAGCAGAGTGGCGCAGCGGAAGCGTGCTGGGCCCATAACCCAGAGGTCGATGGATCGAAACCATCCTCTGCTATCTCTATTGGCAAATCATGTATTCTAGTTCTCAGCACTTACTAACCACAACATCAATCTGCTATCGTTCCGATTTCATGATGTGTCCTATTGATGGCAAATACATGCAGTTTATGTCTTTATGGAGTTGTGGCCTCAAATGCCACCACTGCCAACACTGCTTTATAAATATGCCTTATACATATCATGTATTAGACCATGAACAAGCTATTTAAATCATGATTTACGACTCACTTCACAAACGATAGAAAAGTAGGATGAGTTGGAAACATGGCTTGTATTGAAAGTCATCAACAAACTATTAACTAATAAGTACATCTTCACAGATTGTGGTAGCGTGGCCGAGCGGTCTAAGGCGCTGCGTTCAGGTCGCAGTCTCCCCTGGAGGCGTGGGTTCGAATCCCACCGCTGCCAGTTGAGATTTTAGGTGCCAAATTCCAGTACCGAAACTTCAACACTAGCTCACTCCACTAGGATCCGGAACAATCCTCTCTGTTTTACCCCTGCCCTTATTGGCCGCCCAAAAGCATGCAGGCTCCCATTGACCCGTGAGTTCCAACCTCTCGGCCAACGGGAGATTGCCCCTGTGTTTCAATGGCGTTGCCACGTCTGCTCGTATCAAGCCTGGCTTCGTCCACTGAAAACGTTTTTATTTCGGGAACATTTTTCTGATTTTATTTGACTTGATTATGTTGTTCTTATTTGCTTGTTGTACTGTCACTGTTTTAATTATGATTGATTTTATTGTGTCACTGTACAGCACTTTGTAACATTGTTAAGAAAGGTGCTTTATAAATAAAATGTACTTACTTACTTACACAAGGCAGGTCGCTGGTTTCCGTGGCAAAACATGGCAACGACCCAGTGCGTCTCACAATGTTGTGATTTCTCTGCATGCATGCAATTAAAATGAATGACCATTAGGTGTCGTCAATGCACAGCGTCTGATCAATAGTTGAAATGTCAATTTTGATTGATTGATTGAAATATTTATTAACAGTTTGCAGAATTACAGTAGGCCTACATTTCAAGCACAAACTCAATACAAAGACTGTTAACTGTGAGTAGACGACCCAATTAAGCCTTACACTTGTTTACCAAAAGGGCATTGTTCAATTCATCAAAACATTTAGAGACAAACAAATAAATAAAGTTTACACCACTGACTGTCCCTCCATATAAAATAAAGGCGAAAGTCACAAAAGAAAATTGATCAGTTACAATTCCAGACTATGAAGAATCATTTAATAAAGGAATACTTCCAGATTCAGTTAAAGATTAGCTACAATAATTGTGATATTAAAAGTTAAATGCTCGTCATATGACATAACAGAGAGGAATGGGCCGGACCCTGCGCGCAAGGGGACAATTTACAATTTTACAATTTGGGCATTTAGCAGACGCTCTTAATCCAGAGCGATTTACATTAAGCAAGAACAAAAGCATGGGGAATACATCACATAAAAGCATTTATCATGAAGTGGAAAACAGGAAACAAGAAATGGGTAATACATTTTAAATTGATATTGTAATCACACACTATCTTCTTGGTGTCTTTGAACTATAATTTGACATTTGATTTAAACATACAAAAGGACAAAAGTGTCATCAAAGCAGGTTATTGAGCAATGCGGGGCCTCGCACCCCATATAGGTCAGCAGAAGCTGGCTAATAGTACTATTACCATCGCTTTTCGTGTTGCTTTGCTTTGTGACACTTGAGTTCATTGCATGTGAATAGGCCTAGACAGTTAAATAACAGGTGAGACCTGGTTGAAGCCACGGTGCTTTTCACTAATTTCCAAACGCCTTGTACGATTTAATAAAAAAATATGAAATATTCACACATAATAAGAAGAACCCATCATCATCATCCTCATCATCATCCAGCAGCTAGCTAACATGCTAACAGATACTACATGTCCATAACTAAGCCAAAAATGGACAGAAATGTTCCAAATTAAAATCGTTCCCTTATTGGCCCCTGGAGAAAGCCCTGCCGCCTTTAAATATTTTCCAAACGCCTTGTACGATTTAATAAAAAAATATGAAATATTCACACATAATATTAAGAACCCATCATCATCATCATCCAGCAGCTAGCTAACATGCTAACAGATACTACATGTCCATAACTAAGCCAAAAATGGACAGAAATGTTCCAAATTAAAATCGATCCCTTATTGGCCACTGGAGAAAGCCCTGCTGCCTTTAAATATTTTCCAAACACCTTGTACGATTTATTAAAATTATGAATACGTCCATCCACCGCACACTGTAACAAGATGGCCGCCGCCGTGCTGTTTTGGAATTACTGAGAGGTAGGGGCGGGACCATGCCCCCATTGGCTCCTGGGGTGGAACCCCAGGTGGAACCAGCCAATGGTAGCCTGCACGATCCGGGCACCGGCCAATCGGTGGCCCGGAAGTTGAAACAATGTTGGAACACTTGGAACAAATAAAGGACGAAGATGAAACTCGACCAAGCGCGCTGCCGAGTTACCACTAGAGCCATATTCTGTGCCTTTGTACATAATCCATCCTCTGCCAAGGCTGTAGACGACATACCATTCTTTCTGAAGAGTTTAACTCTGGGAACACTAATCACTTTTCCTTACATCCTCCTCAAATGTGCCCGTCTGCTTTGCCTGCTTAGAGTTAAGAGCAAAGAGTAGGCATCAGCTAAACACAGTAGTACCGGGTAGTGTGGCCGAGTGGTCTAAGGCGCTGGATTAAGGCTCCAGTCTCTCTGGAGGCGTGGGTTCAAATCCCACCACTGCCACAAATGTGCAAAATTTGGTTTCACATGTCTGGGACTTCTGCAGATGCCCAAGAGCTAGTTTGAAAGGAACTAATCTGAGTTCCCAGACTATTTGGCCACTAGGGGGGCGAGAAAGAAAGTCACTAATCTCTGGAGATGAATTTACCGCAATATCAGTTTGCTCGTAATGGATGTCTACCCTCAGGTTTCACTTGACTATACATTCTGTACATTTGGCTAACAATTTGAACTGCATAAATACCTAATCTATAGAGATTGTAGGATCCATTTCCATCTTGCATAATAACTCAGAGCAGAGTGGCGCAGCGGAAGCGTGCTGGGCCCATAACCCAGAGGTCGATGGATCGAAACCATCCTCTGCTATCTCTATTGGCAAATCATGTATTCTATTTCTCAGCACTTACTAACCACAACATCAATCTGCTATCGTTCCGATTTCATGATGTGTCCTATTGATGGCATATACATGCAGTTTATGTCTTTATGGAGTTGTGGCCTCAAATGCCACCACTGCCAACACTGCTTTATAAATATGCCTTATACATATCATGTATTAGACCATGAACAAGCTATTTAAATCATGATTTACGACTCACTTCACAAACGATAGAAAAGTAGGATGAGTTGGAAACATGGCTTGTATTGAAAGTCATCAACAAACTATTAACTAATAAGTACATCATCACAGATTGTGGTAGCGTGGCTGAGCGGTCTAAGGCGCTGCGTTCAGGTCGCAGTCTCCCCTGGAGGCGTGGGTTCGAATCCCACCGCTGCCAGTTGAGATTTTAGGTGCCAAATTCCAGTACCGAAACTTCAACACTAGCTCACTCCACTGCCGAGTTACCACTAGAGCCATATTCTGTGCCTTTGTACATAATCCATCCTCTGCAAAGGCTGTAGACGACATACCATTATTTCTGAAGAGTTTAACTCTGGGAACACTAATCACTTTTCCTTACATCCTCCTCAAATGTGCCCTTGTCTGCTTTGCCTGCTTAGAGTTAAGAGCAAAGAGTAGGCATCAGCTAAACACAGTAGTACCGGGTAGTGTGGCCGAGTGGTCTAAGGCGCTGGATTAAGGTTCCAGTCTCTCTGGAGGCGTGGGTTCAAATCCCACCACTGCCACAAATGTGCAAACTTTGGTTTCACATGTCTGGGACTTCTGCAGATGCCCAAGAGCTAGTTTGAAAGGAACTAATCTGAGTTCCCAGACTATTTGGCCACTAGGGGGGCGAGAAAGAAAGTCACTAATCTCTGGAGATTAATTTACCGCAATATCAGTTTGCTCGTAATGGATGTCTACCCTCAGGTTTCACTTGACTATACATTCTGTACATTTGGCTAACAATTTGCACTGCATAAATACCTAATCTATAGAGATTGTAGGATCCATTTCCATCTTGCATAATAACTCAGAGCAGAGTGGTGCAACGGAAGCGTGCTGGGCCCATAACCCAGAGGTCGATGGATCGAAACCATCCTCTGCTATCTCTATTGGCAAATCATGTATTCTAGTTCTCAGCACTTACTAACCACAACATCAATCTGCTATCGTTCCGATTTCATGATGTGTCCTATTGATGGCAAATACATGCAGTTTATGTCTTTATGGAGTTGTGGCCTCAAATGCCACCACTGCCAACACTGCTTTATAAATATGCCTTATACATATCATGTATTAGACCATGAACAAGCTATTTAAATCATGATTTACGACTCACTTCACAAACGATAGAAAAGTAGGATGAGTTGGAAACATGGCTTGTATTGAAAGTCATCAACAAACTATTAACTAATAAGTACATCTTCACAGATTGTGGTAGCGTGGCCGAGCGGTCTAAGGCGCTGCGTTCAGGTCGCAGTCTCCCCTGGAGGCGTGGGTTCGAATCCCACCGCTGCCAGTTGAGATTTTAGGTGCCAAATTCCAGTTCCGAAACTTCAACAATATCTCACTCCACTGCCGAGTTACCACTAGAGCCATATTCTGTGCCTTTGTACATAATCCATCCTCTGCCAAGGCTGTAGACGACATACCATTCTTTCTGAAGAGTTTAACTCTGGGAACACTGATCACTTTTCCTTACATCCTCCTCAAATGTGCCATTGTCTGCTTTGCCTGCTTAGAGTTAAGAGCAAAGAGTAGGCATCAGCTAAACACAGTAGTACCGGGTAGTGTGGCCGAGTGTTCTAAGGCGCTGGATTAAGGCTCCAGTCTCTCTGGAGGCGTGGGTTCAAATCCCACCACTGCCACAAATGTGCAAACTTTGGTTTCACATGTCTGGGACTTCTGCAGATGCCCAAGAGCTAGTTTGAAAGGAACTAATCTGAGTTCCCAGGCTATTTGGCCACTAGTGGGGCGAGAAAGAAAGTCACTAATCTCTGGAGATGAATTTACCGCAATATCATTTTGCTCGTAATGGATGTCTACCCTCAGGTTTCACTTGACTATACATTCTGTACATTTGGCTAACAATTTGCACTGCATAAATACCTAATCTATAGAGATTGTAGGATCCATTTCCATCTTGCATAATAACTCAGAGCAGAGTGGCGCAGCGGAAGCGTGCTGGGCCCATAACCCAGAGGTCGATGGATCGAAACCATCCTCTGCTATCTCTATTGGCAAATCATGTATTCTAGTTCCAATCTGCTATCGTTCCGATTTCATGATGTGTCCTATTGATGGCAAATACATGCAGTTTATGTCTTTATGGAGTTGTGGCCTCAAATGCCACCACTGCCAACACTGCTTTATAAATATGCCTTATACATATCATGTATTAGACCATGAACAAGCTATTTAAATCATGATTTACGACTCACTTCACAAACGATAGAAAAGTAGGATGAGTTGGAAACATGGCTTGTATTGAAAGTCATCAACAAACTATTAACTAATAAGTACATCTTCACAGATTGTGGTAGCGTGGCCGAGCGGTCTAAGGCGCTGCGTTCAGATCGCAGTCTCCCCTGGAGGCGTGGGTTCGAATCCCACCGCTGCCAGTTGAGATTTTAGGTGCCAAATTCCAGTACCGAAACTTCAACACTAGCTCACTCCACTGCCGAGTTACCACTAGAGCCATATTCTGTGCCTTTGTACATAATCCATCCTCTGCCAAGGCTGTAGACGACATACCATTCTTTCTGTATAGTTTAACTCTGGGAACACTAATCACTTTTCCTTACATCCTCCTCAAATGTGCCCTTGTCTGCTTTGCCTGCTTAGAGTTAAGAGCAAAGAGTAGGCATCAGCTAAACACAGTAGTACCGGGTAGTGTGGCCGAGTGGTCTAAGTCGCTGGATTAAGGCTCCAGTCTCTCTGGAGGCGTGGGTTCAAATCCCACCACTGCCACAAATGTGCAAACTTTGGTTTCACATGTCTGGGACTTCTGCAGATGCCCAAGAGCTATTTTGAAAGAAACTAATCTGAGTTCCCAGACTATTTGGCCACTAGGGGGGCGAGAAAGAAAGTCACTAATCTCTGGAGATGAATTTACCGCAATATCAGTTTGCTCGTAATGGATGTCTACCCTCAGGTTTCACTTGACTATACATTCTGTACATTTGGCTAACAATTTGCACTGCATAAATACCTAATCTATAGAGATTGTAGGATCCATTTCCATCTTGCATAATAACTCAGAGCAGAGTGGCGCAGCGGAAGCGTGCTGGGCCCATAACCCAGAGGTCGATGGATCGAAACCATCCTCTGCTATCTCTATTGGCAAATCATGTATTCTATTTCTCAGCACTTACTAACCACAACATCAATCTGCTATCGTTCCGATTTCATGATGTGTCCTATTGATGGCATATACATGCAGTTTATGTCTTTATGGAGTTGTGGCCTCAAATGCCACCACTGCCAACACTGCTTTATAAATATGCCTTATACATATCATGTATTAGACCATGAACAAGCTATTTAAATCATGATTTACGACTCACTTCACAAACGATAGAAAAGTAGGATGAGTTGGAAACATGGCTTGTATTGAAAGTCATCAACAAACTATTAACTAATAAGTACATCTTCACAGATTGTGGTAGCGTGGCCGAGCGGTCTAAGGCGCTGCGTTCAGGTCGCAGTCTCCCCTGGAGGCGTGGGTTCGAATCCCACCGCTGCCAGTTGAGATTTTAGGTGCCAAATTCCAGTACCGAAACTTCAACACTAGCTCACTCCACTGCCGAGTTACCACTAGAGCCATATTCTGTGCCTTTGTACATAATCCATCCTCTGCAAAGGCTGTAGACGACATACCATTCTTTCTGAAGAGTTTAACTCTGGGAACACTAATCACTTTTCCTTACATCCTCCTCAAATGTGCCCTTGTCTGCTTTGCCTGCTTAGAGTTAAGAGCAAAGAGTAGGCATCAGCTAAACACAGTAGTACCGGGTAGTGTGGCCGAGTGGTCTAAGGCGCTGCATTAAGGCTCCAGTCTCTCTGGAGGCGTGGGTTCAAATCCCACCACTCCCACAAATGTGCAAACTTTGGTTTCACATGTCTGGGACTTCTGCAGATGCCCAAGAGCTAGTTTTGAAAGGAACTAATCTGAGTTCCCAGACTATTTGGCCACTAGGGGGGCGAGAAAGAAAGTCACTAATCTCTGGAGATGAATTTACCGCAATATCAGTTTGCTAGTAATGGATGTCTACCCTCAGGTTTCACTTGACTATACATTCTGTACATTTGGCTAACAATTTGCACTGCATAAATACCTAATCTATAGAGATTGTAGGATCCATTTCCATCTTGCATAATAACTCAGAGCAGAGTGGCGCAACGGAAGCGTGCTGGGCCCATAACCCAGAGGTCGATGGATCGAAACCATCCTCTGCTATCTCTATTGGCAAATCATGTATTCTAGTTCTCAGCACTTACTAACCACAACATCAATCTGCTATCGTTCCGATTTCATGATGTGTCCTATTGATGGCAAATACATGCAGTTTATGTCTTTATGGAGTTGTGGCCTCAAATGCCACCACTGCCAACACTGCTTTATAAATATGCCTTATACATATCATGTATTAGACCATGAACAAGCTATTTAAATCATGATTTACGACTCACTTCACAAACGATAGAAAAGTAGGATGAGTTGGAAACATGGCTTGTATTGAAAGTCATCAACAAACTATTAACGAATAAGTACATCTTCACAGATTGTGGTAGCGTGGCCGAGCGGTCTAAGGCGCTGCGTTCAGGTCGCAGTCTCCCCTGGAGGCGTGGGTTCGAATCCCACCGCTGCCAGTTGAGATTTTAGGTGCCAAATTCCAGTTCCGAAACTTCAACAATATCTCACTCCACTGCCGAGTTACCACTAGAGCCATATTCTGTGCCTTTGTACATAATCCATCCTCTGCCAAGGCTGTAGACAACATACCATTCTTTCTGAAGAGTTTAACTCTGGGAACACTGATCACTTTTCCTTACATCCTCCTCAAATGTGCCATTGTCTGCTTTGCCTGCTTAGAGTTAAGAGCAAAGAGTAGGCATCAGCTAAACACAGTAGTACCGGGTAGTGTGGCCGAGTGTTCTAAGGCGCTGGATTAAGGCTCCAGTCTCTCTGGAGGCGTGGGTTCAAATCCCACCACTGCCACAAATGTGCAAACTTTGGTTTCACATGTCTGGGACTTCTGCAGATGCCCAAGAGCTAGTTTGAAAGGAACTAATCTGAGTTCCCAGACTATTTGGCCACTAGTGGGGCGAGAAAGAAAGTCACTAATCTCTGGAGATGAATTTACCGCAATATAATTTTGCTCGTAATGGATGTCTACCCTCAGGTTTCACTTGACTATACATTCTGTACATTTGGCTAACAATTTGCACTGCATAAATACCTAATCTATAGAGATTGTAGGATCCATTTCCATCTTGCATAATAACTCAGAGCAGAGTGGCGCAGCGGAAGCGTGCTGGGCCCATAACCCAGAGGTCGATGGATCGAAACCATCCTCTGCTATCTCTATTGGCAAATCATGTATTCTAGTTCCAATCTGCTATCGTTTCTGATTTCATGATGTGTCCTATTGATGGCAAATACATGCAGTTTATGTCTTTATGGAGTTGTGGCCTCAAATGCCACCACTGCCAACACTGCTTTATAAATATGCCTTATACATATCATGTATTAGACCATGAACAAGCTATTTAAATCATGATTTACGACTCACTTCACAAACGATAGAAAAGTAGGATGAGTTGGAAACATGGCTTGTATTGAAAGTCATCAACAAACTATTAACTAATAAGTACATCTTCACAGATTGTGGTAGCGTGGCCGAGCGGTCTAAGGCGCTGCGTTCAGGTCGCAGTCTCCCCTGGAGGCGTGGGTTCGAATCCCACCGCTACCAGTTGAGATTTTAGGTGCCAAATTCCAGTACCGAAACTTCAACACTAGCACACTCCACTGCCGAGTTACCACTAGAGCCATATTCTGTGCCTTTGTACATAATCCATCCTCTGCCAAGGCTGTAGACGACATACCATTCTTTCTGAAGAGTTTAACTCTGGGAACACTGATCACTTTTCCTTACATCCTCCTCAAATGTGCCATTGTCTGCTTTGCCTGCTTAGAGTTAAGAGCAAAGAGTAGGCATCAGCTAAACACAGTAGTACCGGGTAGTGTGGCCGAGTGGTCTAAGGCGCTGGATTAAGGCTCCATTCTCTCTGGAGGCGTGGGTTCAAATCTCACCACTGCCACAAATGTGCAAACTTTGGTTTCACATGTCTGGGACTTCTGCAGATGCCCAAGAGCTATTTTGAAAGGAACTAATCTGAGTTCCCAGACTATTTGGCCACTAGGGGGGCGAGAAAGAAAGTCACTAATCTCTGGAGATGAATTTACCGCAATATCAGTTTGCTCGTAATGGATGTCTACCCTCAGGTTTCACTTGACTATACATTCTGTACATTTGGCTAACAATTTGCACTGCATAAATACCTAATCTATAGAGATTGTAGGATCCATTTCCATCTTGCATAATAACTCAGAGCAGAGTGGCGCAGCGGAAGCGTGCTGGGCCCATAACCCAGAGGTCGATGGATCGAAACCATCCTCTGCTATGTCTATTGGCGAATCATGTATTCTAGTTCTCAGCACTTACTAACCACAACATCAATCTGCTATCGTTCCGATTTCGTGATGTGTCCTATTGATGGCAAATACATGCAGTTTATGTCTTTATGGAGTTGTGACCTCAAATGCCACCACTGCCAACACTGCTTTATAAATATGCCATATACATATCATGTATTAGACCATGAACAAGCTATTTAAATCATGATTTACGACTCACTTCACAAACGATAGAAAAGTAGGATGAGTTGGAAACATGGCTTGTATTGAAAGTCATCAACAAACTATTAACTAATAAGTACCTGTCACAGATTGTGGTAGCGTGGCCGAGCGGTCTAAGGCGCTGCGTTCAGGTCGCAGTCTCCCCTGGAGGCGTGGGTTCGAATCCCACCGCTGCCAGTTGAGATTTTAGGTGCCAAATTCCAGTACCGAAACTTCAACACTAGCTCACTCCACTGCCGAGTTACCACTAGAGCCATATTCTGTGCCTTTGTACATAATCCATCCTCTGCCAAGGCTGTAGACGACCTACCATTCTTTCTGAAGAGTTTAACTCTGGGAACACTAATCACTTGTCCTTACATCCTCCTCAAATGTGCCCTTGTCTGCTTTGCCTGCTTAGATTTAAGAGTAGGCATCAGCTAAACACAGTAGTACCGGGTAGTGTGGCCGAGTGGTCTAAGGCGCTGGATCAAGGCTCCAGTCTCTCTAGAGGCGTGGGTTCAAATCCCACCACAGCCACAAATGTGCAAACTTTGGTTTCACATGTCTGGGACTTCTGCAGATGCCCAAGAGCTAGTTTGAAAGGAACTGATCTGAGTTCCCAGACTATTTGGCCACTAGGGGGGCGAGAAAGAAAGTCACTAATCTCTGGAGATGAATTTACCGCAATATCAGTTTGCTCGTAATGGATGTCTACCCTCAGGTTTCACTTGACTATACATTCTGTACATTTGGCTAACAATTTGCACTGCATAAATACCTAATCTATAGAGATTGTAGGATCCATTTCCATCTTGCATAATAAGTCAGAGCAGAGTGGCACAGCGGAAGCGTGCTGGGCCCATAACCCAGAGGTCGATGGATCGAAACCATCCTCTGCTATGTCTATTGGCGAATCATGTATTCTAGTTCTCAGCACTTACTAACCACAACATCAATCTGCTATCGTTCCGATTTCGTGATGTGTCCTATTGATGGCAAATACATGCAGTTTATGTCTTTATGGAGTTGTGGCCTCAAATGCCACCACTGCCAACACTGCTTCATAAATATGCCTTATACATATCATGTATTAGACCATGAACAAGCTATTTAAATCATGATTTACGACTCAGGTCGCATTCTCACCTAATACTTCGGTAGACTCGAATGCGTATGGGAGGAGAAATGGGATTCTTGCATATTTAATTGGCTACGGTTTGCCTTCACACTGTCATGATCCGCAGCAATTGGAAACGCAGCAGGGGGGACCTTTATCAATGTGTTACATTCATAAACTAGCCTACACAGTGAAATGATAAATCTATGGTGATAATTATACTCATAACGTGCATTATGTGTCGTGCCGACGGTCTGGGACTGCCCCCCCCCTCTCTCGCTCTCTCACTATAAGCACGCAGCCACGCACGCACTGTTCTTTTGGGCATGGAGGCACAGCGCTGAGCGCACTGATATAACAGACAGCAGCAGCGCAAAATGTTTACAAGTTTATCGAGATGAAAGTTCCTACTCCCCACTAGTCCCCACACAGTGACAGCACTCCATGTTTACGGCACGCACAGACAGACAGAATATTCTGTAGGCTATAATACTATTACACTGCACTGCAGTGTTTGTGTTTTCTTAAGCAATTGATTAATGTACTCGTCCTCATTTCGATCAGGGCTTCAGTCTCCACTCTCCTCATTCGACCACGTCTATCCACGGTAACGGGACATCTTTGCGCTGCGTAAAATATGCCTTCTCCGTCTCCAACTGTGTTCAGCTCCTCACCCGCCTGACGTATGTTTGCTTCATTTCCTGTATTTGCTGCGGATTGCATTCACACCTGCACCGAATCGTAGTCAAGCGCGATTGGAAGCGAAGCGAAACCCCCGTTTTTGCTCGGAGTAAAATGCGGTTCTTTGTTGCGCATTAGGATTCGAAAGAGCCTTCACACCTGCCAAACGAAGCGCACTTTCTGAAAATGCGCAGCAGGATTCGTTTTAATCGCAGCAAAGCTCTCTGGTGAGAATGCGACCATACTTCACAAACGATAGAAAAGTAGGATGAGTTGGAAACATGGCTTGTATTGAAAGTCATCAACAAACTATTAACTAATAAGTACTTGTCACAGATTGTGGTAGCGTGGCCGAGCGGTCTAAGGCGCTGCGTTCAGGTCGCAGTCTCCCCTGGAGGCGTGGGTTCGAATCCCACCGCTGCCAGTTGAGATTTTAGGTGCCAAATTCCAGTACCGAAACTTCAACACTAGCTCACTCCACTGCCGAGTTACCACTAGAGCCATATTCTGTGCCTTTGTACATAATCCATCCTCTGCCATGGCTGTAGACGACCTACCATTCTTTCTGAAGAGTTTAACTCTGGGAACACTAATCACTTTTCCTTACATCCTCCTCAAATGTGCCCTTGTCTGCTTTGCCTGCTTAGATTTAAGAGCAAAGAGTAGGCATCAGCTAAACACAGTAGTACCGGGTAGTGTGGCCGAGTGGTCTTAGGCGCTGGATCAAGGCTCCAGTCTCTCTGGAGGCGTGGGTTCAAATCCCACCACTGCCACAAATGTGCAAACTTTGGTTTCACATGTCTGGGACTTCTGCAGATGCCCAAGAGCTAGTTTGAAAGGAACTAATCTGAGTTCCCAGACTATTTGGCCACTAGGGGGCCGAGAAAGAAAGTCACTAATCTCTGGAGATGAATTTACCGCAATATCAGTTTGCTCGTAATGGATGTCTACCCTCAGGTTTCACTTGACTATACATTCTGTACATTTGGCTAACAATTTGCACTGCATAAATACCTAATCTATAGAGATTGTAGGATCCATTTCCATCTTGCATAATAACTCAGAGCAGAGTGGCACAGCGGAAGCGTGCTGGGCCCATAACCCAGAGGTCGATGGATAGAAACCATCCTCTGCTATGTCTATTGGCAAATCATGTATTCTAGTTCTCAGCACTTACTAACCACAACATCAATCTGCTATCGTTCCGATTTCGTGATGTGTCCTATTGATGGCAAATACATGCAGTTTATGTCTTTATGGAGTTGTGGCCTCAAATGCCACCACTGCCAACACTGCTTTATAAATATGCCTTATACATATCATGTATTAGACCATGAACAAGCTATTTAAATCATGATTTACGACTCACTTCACAAACGATAGAAAAGTAGGATGAGTTGGAAACATGGCTTGTATTGAAAGTCATCAACAAACTATTAACTATTAAGTACATCTTCACATATTGTGTTAGCGTGGCCGAGTGGTCTAAGGCGCTGCGTTCAGTTCGCAGTCTCCCCTGGAGGCGTGGGTTTGAATCCCACCGCTGCCAGTTGAGATTTGAGGTGCCAAATTCCAGTACCGAAACTTCAACACTAGCTCACTCCACTGCCGAGTTACCACTAGAGCCATATTCTGTGCCTTTGTACATAATCCATCCTCTGCCAAGGCTGTAGACGACCTACCATTCTTTCTGAAGAGTTTAACTCTGGGAACACTAATCACTTTTCCTTACATCCTCCTCAAATGTGCCCTTGTCTGCTTTGCCTGCTTAGAGTTAAGAGCAAAGAGTAGGCATCAGCTAAACACAGTAGTACCGGGTACTGTGGCCGAGTGGTCTAAGTCGCTGGATTAAGGCTCCAGTCTCTCTGGAGGTGTGGGTTCAAATCCCACCACTGCCACAAATGTGCAAACTTTGGTTTCACATGTCTGGGACTTCTGCAGATGCCCAAGAGCTAGTTTGAAAGGAACTAATCTGAGTTCCCAGACTATTTGGCCACTAGGGGGGCGAGAAAGAAAGTCACTAATCTCTGGAGATGAATTTACCGCAATATCAGTTTGCTTGTAATGGATGTCTACCCTCAGGTTTCACTTGACTATACATTCTGTACATTTGGCTAACAATTTGCACTGCATAAATACCTAATCTATAGAGATTGTAGGATCCATTTCCATCTTGCATAATAACTCAGAGCAGAGTGGCGCAGCGGAAGCGTGCTGGGCCCATAACCCAGAGGTCGATGGATCGAAACCATCCTCTGCTATCTCTATTGGCAAATCATGTATTCTATTTCTCAGCACTTACTAACCACAACATCAATCTGCTATCGTTCCGATTTCATGATGTGTCCTATTGATGGCATATACATGCAGTTTATGTCTTTATGGAGTTGTGGCCTCAAATGCCACCACTGCCAACACTGCTTTATAAATATGCCTTATACATATCATGTATTAGACCATGAACAAGCTATTTAAATCATGATTTACGACTCACTTCACAAACGATAGAAAAGTAGGATGAGTTGGAAACATGGCTTGTATTGAAAGTCATCAACAAACTATTAACTAATAAGTACATCTTCACAGATTGTGGTAGCGTGGCCGAGCGGTCTAAGGCGCTGCGTTCAGGTCGCAGTCTCCCCTGGAGGCGTGGGTTCGAATCCCACCGCTGCCAGTTGAGATTTTAGGTGCCAAATTCCAGTACCGAAACTTCAACACTAGCTCACTCCACTGCCGAGTTACCACTAGAGCCATATTCTGTGCCTTTGTACATAATCCATCCTCTGCCAAGGCTGTAGACGACATACCATTCTTTCTGAAGAGTTTAACTCTGGGAACACTAATCACTTTTCCTTACATCATCCTCAAATGTGCCCTTGTCTGCTTTGCCTGCTTAGAGTTAAGAGCAAAGAGTAGGCATCAGCTAAACACAGTAGTACCGGGTAGTGTGGCCGAGTGGTCTAAGGCGCTGGATTAAGGCTCCAGTCTCTCTGGAGGCGTGGGTTCAAATCCCACCACTGCCACAAATGTGCAAACTTTGGTTTCACATGTCTGGGACTTCTGCAGATGCCCAAGAGCTAGTTTTGAAAGGAACTAATCTGAGTTCCCAGACTATTTGGCCACTAGGGGGGCGAGAAAGAAAGTCACTAATCTCTGGAGATGAATTTACCGCAATATCAGTTTGCTCGTAATGGATGTCTACCCTCAGGTTTCACTTGACTATACATTCTGTACATTTGGCTAACAATTTGCACTGCATAAATACCTAATCTATAGAGATTGTAGGATCCATTTCCATCTTGCATAATAACTCAGAGCAGAGTGGCGCAACGGAAGCGTGCTGGGCCCATAACCCAGAGGTCGATGGATCGAAACCATCCTCTGCTATCTCTATTGGCAAATCATGTATTCTAGTTCTCAGCACTTACTAACCACAACATCAATCTGCTATCGTTCCGATTTCATGATGTGTCCTATTGATGGCAAATACATGCAGTTTATGTCTTTATGGAGTTGTGGCCTCAAATGCCACCACTGCCAACACTGCTTTATAAATATGCCTTATACATATCATGTATTAGACCATGAACAAGCTATTTAAATCATGATTTACGACTCACTTCACAAACGATAGAAAAGTACGATGAGTTGGAAACATGGCTTGTATTGAAAGTCATCAACAAACTATTAACTAATAAGTACATCTTCACAGATTGTGGTAGCGTGGCCGAGCGGTCTAAGGTGCTGCGTTCAGGTCGCAGTCTCCTCTGGAGGCGTGGTTTCGAATCCCACCGCTGCCAGTTGAGATTTTAGGTGCCAAATTCCAGTACCGAAACTTCAACACTAGCTCACTCCACTGCCGAGTTACCACTAGAGCCATATTCTGTGCCTTTGTACATAATCCATCCTCTGCCAAGGCTTTAGACGACATACCATTCTTTCTGAAGAGTTTAACTCTGGGAACACTGATCACTTTTCCTTATATCCTCCTCAAATGTGCCATTGTCTGCTTTGCCTGCTTAGAGTTAAGAGCAAAGAGTAGGCATCAGCTAAACACAGTAGTACCGGGTAGTGTGGCCGAGTGGTCTAAGGCGCTGGATTAAGGCTCCAGTCTCTCTGGAGGCGTGGGTTCAAATCCCACCACTGCCACAAATGTGAAAACTTTGGTTTCACATGTCTGGGACTTCTGCAGATGCCCAAGAGCTAGTTTGAAAGGAACTAATCTGAGTTCCCAGACTATTTTGCCACTAGTGGGGCGAGAAAGAAAGTCACTAATCTCTGGAGATGAATTTACCGCAATATCATTTTGCTCGTAATGGATGTCTACCCTCAGGTTTCACTTGACTATACATTCTGTACATTTGGCTAACAATTTGCACTGCATAAATACCTAATCTATAGAGATTGTAGGATCCATTTCCATCTTGCATAATAACTCAGAGCAGAGTGGCGCAGCGGAAGCGTGCTGGGCCCATAACCCAGAGGTCGATGGATCGAAACCATCCTTTGCTATCTCTATTGGCAAATCATGTATTCTAGTTCTCAGCACTTACTAACCACAACATCAATCTGCTATCGTTCCGATTTCATGATGTGTCCTATTGATGGCAAATACATGCAGTTTATGTCTTTATGGAGTTGTGGCCTCAAATGCCACCACTGCCAACACTGCTTTATAAATATGCCTTATACATATCATGTATTAGACCATGAACAAGCTATTTAAATCATGATTTACGACTCACTTCACAAACGATAGAAAAGTAGGATGAGTTGGAAACATGGCTTGTATTGAAAGTCTTCAACAAACTATTAACTAATAAGTACATCTTCACAGATTGTGGTAGCGTGGCCGAGCGGTCTAAGGCGCTGCGTTCAGGTCGCAGTCTCCCCTGGAGGCGTGCGTTCGAATCCCACCGCTGCCAGTTGAGATTTTAGGTGCCAAATTCCAGTACCGAAACTTCAACACTAGCTCACTCCACTGCCGAGTTACCACTAGAGCCATATTCTGTGCCTTTGTACATAATCCATCCTCTGCCAAGGCTGTAGACGACATACCATTCTTTCTGAAGAGTTTAACTCTGGGAACACTGATCACTTTTCCTTACATCCTCCTCAAATGTGCCATTGTCTGCTTTGCCTGCTTAGAGTTAAGAGCAAAGAGTAGGCATCAGCTAAACACAGTAGTACCGGGTAGTGTGGCCGAGTGGTCTAAGGCGCTGGATTAAGGCTCCAGTCTCTCTGGAGGCGTGGGTTCAAATCCCACCACTGCCACAAATGTGCAAACTTTGGTTTCACATGTCTGGGACTTCTGCAGATGCCCAAGAGCTAGTTTGAAAGGAACTAATCTGAGTTCCCAGACTATTTGGCCACTAGGGGGGCGAGAAAGAAAGTCACTAATCTCTGGAGATGAATTTACCGCAATATCAGTTTGCTCGTAATGGATGTCTACCCTCAGGTTTCACTTGACTATACATTCTGTACATTTGGCTAACAATTTGCACTGCATAAATACCTAATCTATAGAGATTGTAGGATCCATTTCCATCTTGCATAATAAGTCAGAGCAGAGTGGCACAGCGGAAGCGTGCTGGGCCCATAACCCAGAGGTCGATGGATCGAAACCATCCTCTGCTATGTCTATTGGCGAATCATGTATTCTAGTTCTCAGCACTTACTAACCACAACATCAATCTGCTATCGTTCCGATTTCGTGATGTGTCCTATTGATGGCAAATACATGCAGTTTATGTCTTTATGGAGTTGTGGCCTCAAATGCCACCACTGCCAACACTGCTTCATAAATATGCCTTATACATATCATGTATTAGACCATGAACAAGCTATTTAAATCATGATTTACGACTCACTTCACAAACGATAGAAAAGTAGGATGAGTTGGAAACATGGCTTGTATTGAAAGTCATCAACAAACTATTAACTAATAAGTACTTGTCACAGATTGTGGTAGCGTGGCCGAGCGGTCTAAGGCGCTGCGTTCAGGTCGCAGTCTCCCCTGGAGGCGTGGGTTCGAATCCCACCGCTGCCAGTTGAGATTTTAGGTGCCAAATTCCAGTACCGAAACTTCAACACTAGCTCACTCCACTGCCGAGTTACCACTAGAGCCATATTCTGTGCCTTTGTACATAATCCATCCTCTGCCAAGGCTGTAGACGACCTACCATTCTTTCTGAAGAGTTTAACTCTGGGAACACTAATCACTTTTCCTTACATCCTCCTCAAATGTGCCCTTGTCTGCTTTGCCTGCTTAGAGTTAAGAGCAAAGAGTAGGCATCAGCTAAACACAGTAGTACCGGGTACTGTGGCTATTAGAGAATATAGCTATCTCAGCTAAGTAGACTGGCCAGTTCTTCATCTACTGATGAGCTCCGGTCAAAGAGTAACATGGATGCAAGGTCATAGTTGGGGATTGCTTTATATTGTTCATCACAGAAGTCAGAATGTATTATAGTTTCTGCAATACAAGCACAAAAGAACATACAATGCTTCGTAAGTCAGTATAAATCATATACAAATACAGGTGAGCCAGTATTGATAAAGTAGTGCTGTAAATAACATAAATTGACAACATAAAGTAGTGCTGTAAATAACATAAATGACAACAGTGTGTCTACAGATAAATGTTGCATACATGGCAAACAAACACAACTTACATGAGCATTCACTCATCTGACTCCTCTGACAGTCTGTATCAAAGAGAGCACAAAATGGCTGCTGAGCACATTTATACAGATCCAAGGACCCTTAGCTGTCCTAACACTGCCTGAACCAAAACTGAGATAATGCAAACATGTCATCATATTAAATCACACAGCACCATCTACTGGTGGAAGGGGGGAATTCTGCACAGCCGCCCCCATAATAGCATGGCTATTATGTAATGTTCAAGAATTCTATGTTCCAGGAGTAGTCCCTTTGCTGTCGTCATC
Organism: Protomyctophum bolini; assembly: GCF_963924005.1. Taxonomy (NCBI): domain Eukaryota; kingdom Metazoa; phylum Chordata; class Actinopteri; order Myctophiformes; family Myctophidae; genus Protomyctophum; species Protomyctophum bolini. Next base: position 144,851 of record NW_027665450.1, on the reverse strand, counting down.
TGGTATGGCTGGCAGTTGGACCAGCCGTGCAACAGGACGTAGATAGATGTGGTCCTTGACCTTCACCTCTGCTGATCGGACGCATCCATCTGTACTGACGTTCAGCTTTACTACTCTTCCGATGGGCCAGTGAGCACGTTGTAGCTGCGGGTCTACAATCATGACAACATCGTCCATTGCCAGATTGTCAGTAGGTCGGCGCCACTTCTGTCTAACCTGAAGGGTAGGCAAGTATCCACGGATGAATTGCAACCAGAAGTGATCTGCTATCATCTGGCTGTGTCGCCATCTCCTCTTGGTGAGAACATCAGGAGCATATGACACCTGTGGCAGTGAAGCGTCCCGCCGCCCCATCAGCAACATACTTGGTGTCACCGGGTCAGGATCTGCCACATCCGATGACACATAACCAAGCGGCTTGGCATTGAGGATGCCCTCGACCTCAATCAGAACGGTGAGTAAGACGTCCTCCGACACCGCTTGGCCACCGATCACCACTTGCAGGGCCCTCTTGACAGAGCGGATCTCACGCTCCCAGATCCCACCGAAGTGCGGTGCTGCAGGTGGATTGAACTTGAACGCTATCTGGTGTGCAGCCAGACCCTCCTGCAGCTGAGGTTCCATTGCTGCGAAGGCCTCCTTCAGTTCCCTCTCCGCACCCTTGAAATTTGTTCCTTGGTCCGAAAGGATCTCTGATGGGGTACCTCTGCGGGCGATGAACCGCCTCATGGCAAGGAGGAAAGCGTCGGAATCCATGCTGTTGAGCAAGTCCAGATGTACGCACCTCGTAGTGAGACACTTAAAGATCAAGCCCCAGCGTTTCTCGTTGCGTCGTCCGATCTTCACGACATAAGGCCCGAAACAATCAACTCCTGTGGAGTAGAAGGGTGGCTTGAACAGCCGCAGGCGGGCAGGAGGCAGATCAGCCATAATAGGCACTGACGGTTGTCCTCTCCACTTCTTGCATCCCACACATGTCTTCTGGTGATGTTTGATCGCCTGCCGCCCACGCAGCACCCAATATTGGCGTCGAAGTTCCGCAAAGACTCGGTCGGGTCCTGGGTGGAGTAGGCGAACATCCGTATCTCTGATGAGAAGACTTGTCACTGCGTGGTGAGGTTCCAGAACAATCGGATGAATATCAACGGAGCAGGGTTTATCCATGCGTCGGAACCGCCCCCCAACTCGGATAAGGCCGGTTGTGGAATCCCATTCAGGGGAAAGAGAACTTAGTCGGCTACTGCACGACACTGGCCTTCCAGTCTGGAGAACTCTGGCCTCCTCAGGGAAGCTGTCTGCTTGACAAGCTCTGAACAGGTGAAGCTCAGCATCTCTGAGATCGGATGGGGATGCAGCAGGGTCAGCCATGGCCGCCCCGTGCAAGGACTGTTGAGTAGCATTGACCAGGTCGGCCCAGGTGTTAAACTGGGTTGCATCTGGAATGAGAATGGCTTGAGTTGTCTGAGTGAGCCCACAGAACGTACTTCGTTTGATCTCATCTGCATCCTCCTGCTCAATGTAGACGGGCGATGAAGGCCAATGGTCCGGGGAATGACGGAGAAACGCTGGGCCTTCAATCCAGCGGTTTGGGAGTGCAAGTTCAGCCAAGGTCTTCCCTCGGGTGACGTCGTCGGCCGCGTTGCTGGGAGAATCTACATACCTCCACTCATGGTCCTGGGTGAGCTCCTGAATTTCAGAGACTCTGGTCCCTACAAAGACCTTGAACCTGCAGGACTCAGATTTCAGCCACTGGAGAACTGTCGTTGAGTCCGTCCAAAGGTAAGTCTCAGTGATGTGCAGAGTGAGCTCTCTGTGAATCAAGGCGGATAGCTCCGCTCCTGTCAATGCTGCACACAGCTCTAAACGTGGCATTGACAGCTGCCGCTTTGGGGCTACCCGGGACCGGGCCATCACAAAGGCGACATGGATGTCGTTGTCATTCTCCGTGGTCAGATATGCGACTGAACCATATGCCTGCTCAGAGGCATCGCAGAAGACATGCAGGTTGTAGGCTTTGGCTTCAGTGGACATCTCCGGAGGGGTATAGGTTCGTGGCAGCGATATCTTCGACAGCTCCGGTAGTTCTTGTTCCCAGCGGGTCCAAGCCTCCAGGAGGTCTGGCGGAAGGTTCGGGTCATCCCAGGTTCTTCCCTTCGCCCACAGCTTCTGGACGAGGACTTTGGCCCGTGTAATGAATGGGAGGATTACACCCAATGGGTCATACTGACTTGACATCACCCGGTATATGTTCCGCATGGTAGGCAGTTGTCTCTCCACAGGTCTGCACTTGTAACTTAATCTGTCGGTACTGCAGTGCCAACTCAGACCTAAGGCAGGCTCCTGGGGGTCAGTATGTTTCTCCATGATCCACAACTCGGTGGTCTCGGACTTGGCAGTGGCTGGTAGATGGGCGACAGTCGATGGATCGTTACTCGCCCACTGCCGAATCTCGAACCCTCCATCAGCGAGAACCTGCCGGATCTTGTCAACCAAGTGCTTGGCGGATTCAGCAGTCGGGAGACTCTGGAGACAATTATCCACGTAGAACGACTGTTCCAGACACTGAAGCACATCTTCGTTCCCCTTCTTATGATCCTTGACGTGCTTCTGCAACGCAAAGGTTGCACAGCATGGGCTGCTGGTGGTACCAAATGGTAAGACCTGCCACTGGTAGACGTCAGGTGGCTCCTCTCTCCGCAGGTTCCGCCAGACGAATCTCACCAGGGGCTGGTCCTCTGGTAACAGACGCACTTGATGAAACATCGCTCGAATGTCGCCACTCACAGCGACAGGATATTGCCTGAATCTCAGCAGGACTCCCAAAAGAGACGCCCCGAGGGATGGGCCTGCGAGCAGTTGCTCATTGAGAGAAAACCCTTGGTAGGAAAACGAACAGTTGAAAACGAGGCGGTGCTTTCCGTTATGTTCGACGAGGTGATGGGGGATGAACCATGACTCTGTTGATTGGCATACTTCATCCGGGCGGAGCTTGGCCACACATCCTCCATCAATAAGCTTCTGTATTTCCGCTTCATAGATCTGAGCCTTGTCTGGGTTCTTCACCAGCCGGCGTTCAGTGCTTCGTAATGTTGCCATCACTGCTTCCATCGGGGCCCGAAGTGGCGGTGCATCGTTCTTACGAGGCAATGGCGTTGCGTATCGGAGAGTGTCACCGACTTTCACTCTAACTGTGCGAGACTCCAAGGTGTCGATAGCTTCTTGGTCCTGGCGAGAACGTATCGCCAGCTTCTCGCTTCGAAATGGCAAGACGTCGACCTGCCACAGGCGCTCCACCTGCCGATAGAGGTCATCAGTCGGTTGGACAGTGGTGAAGTAAAGAGCCTGGGTCTGAACCCTGTGTGGTGTGAGACCATCTGGACCTTGTAAGGCCCAACCAAGCTCAGTATGAACTGCAATGGGTCCTCCGCTTGGGCCAAGACGGATGGGCTCCTTAGCGGTAATGATGCGTGTGTTATCGGCACCAATAAGGAGAAGTGGATGCGCTTTATCAAAGGACTGGATAGGTATCCCCCTCAGATGATGGTAGCGCTTCTGCAGGGCTGCTACCGGATAAGACTGTTCGGTCAGGGCCATACGATTTGCGGTAAAGGCACCTTGAACAAGATGTGTCTGATCAGGTTGTGTGACAGAGGACACATGGAAGTTCACAGAGGAACCGGTGAGGTGTGCAACATCATGACGCACAGTTCTCAAAGCCATAGACTCAGGCTCACCCCGGAGACCAAGGTAGTGCGCTGCCGCAGGGAGGATGATAGTGCGTTCGGCTCCATCATCAAGGATAGCATGTGTGTGCAAGGATTTACTACCATGGCTAATGATTACTGGCACAACCTTTAAATAGACCTTTCCTCCCTGCTTGGCTACCATCGGGGTAGTAAGGTAGACATCAGAGCTTGTCTCTGCAATGCCATGCAAGACTTTAAGGTGTATCTGTTGACATTCACTGCAGGCCTTCTTCAGGGTGCATGCATCCGGCCTATGATTGGTGCGACCACACTGTCGACAACGTTTACCTTCAGTGATCCACTTTTCCACCTGTTCCGCTGTGTAGGTGGTAATCTTGGGGCACTGCGAAAGGTAATGTTCAAAACTCTTGCAGAAGAGACAGATACGCTTGTCCCTCGTCTGCTTCTTGTCCAATTGAGCTGTCTCACTGGAGGACACATAATTGGTCTCGGAATCATCTGAGCCATGGTAGACTGCTACAGGTCGGTTCTTCGGCTTTGTGGCCGGAGGTTTCTCCATCCTTGAGCCTGAAGGATTTTCAGACTGGTAGCGCTGTGCCATCTTAGCGGACAGACGCTGAGCTTCTGCCTTGCCCTTGAGCCAGTGCGAGAGGTCTCTCAAGTTATAAGGGTTTATGCGGTTGGTGTGAAGCCGACCCTGAGCCTGTAGGTGCTCCACAAAGGAGTCTCGTGAGTATTTGGGAAGCTTACTCAAAAGACGGTCCACATGACCAGTAGACATCAGCTCCATCCCATAGGGGCCTTCAAGAGATATCAGCATCCCCACCAGTAAGTCAACACGAAGAGCGAAGCTCTGAAATGCCTTTGTGTCATTTGGCTTCACATCTGGGGCATTCAGCATGGCAGCGATCTCACTCTGGGCTAGTTGGTGAGGCTGCCCATATTGCTGTTGTAAAGCTTGCATTGCCGCTGTGTAAGGATTAGGGTAATGTCGACATGACTGTGCGATCAAGCGTGCTTCATCCAGAATGAGTTGTTCCATGAGCACTCTGTATTTGTAGTGCTCAGAGAGCTCTGGGTGGGGATCTAGAAGATAATCCAGGGCCATCTTGAGATCTGTAAATTCTCTCTCGCTGTCATGTTCAAGCCTGGGGAGTTTCGGCACTGGTACAGGTTGAGTATGATGCCGGTATGGGAATGACGATGCTGAATGTGCTGGAGCTGCCATCTGCTGAGCTGGCATGTTAGGAGGAGGCAAGGATTGGTAGGGAAACTGAGATGAATGGTTAAATGACTGGATCCCTGGTGGGATCTGTATCCCAGCATGGAAGGAAACTGGCTGTGCAGCGGAAGTAGGCATCAGCTGATATTGTGCTGGTAAACCAGCAAAGGAGTAACTCTGTTGAGTCGGTGCCACATTCGGAGGCAGATAGGGAAAGGCAGTAGGAGCCGATTGAGGCCAAGATACATGTGACATAGATGCCGCATTCGGGGGCAGATATGGCGTAGATAATGGAGGCCAAGAGAGTTGTTGCACAGGTACCATATTCTGCGGTGGCCAAGAAACCTGTTGCACAGATGTCGAAGGGGCATAATTGTAGCCTGATATAGAGGTCACCCCGGTTTGGGCCTGATATGATGGTGCCACATGTGTAGGCTGATGAGATGGGTTAGCCTGTGCCATGAGGGAAGACTGATGTAGTGAATGTACAGCTGTTGAAGCAGGGGTGTACATTACCTGTGCGTTGGACATCATGGGCTGGTAGGCTAATGAGCCTTGAATGCCTACTTGTGAAGACTGAGACACCAGCTGAGGATGTATTGTAACTGAATGGACGGGTAATGTCGATGACACCAAGGAAGGTAAAGCTTGTGTCAATCTGTAGCTATGTGTCATCAATTGGGCTGGAGGTGGTGCCGACCTGTCATGTCCATGTGTCGACTGGGGCAGTGAAACAGGTGCATGGTTTCCAGCTTGGGAGGTCATTGATGTGGAGGCATAGCCGGGCATCGACATTACGCTTCGGGTAGTAGAGATCTGTGGTAGACCATGATGGCTGGTTGAGTCGGAGGCATTAGACTCGCCCGCATCACTCCCGTCGTCAGAGGCCGCTGCACTGGCGTGTTGGCTGTTCTCAGGAGAAGCATTGTGCACAGAGGCCACTGCACTGTTACGATGGCTGCTCACAGGAGGAGTATTGTGGAGTGTCAGAAATTGACCTAGCTGACTAGAGAGAACAGGTATACCTTGTTCCAGTCCCAGTGGCGCAAAACCTGTCTGATGCCCGAGCACTGGGTACAGATGGCCAACTGCTGTAGTGGTATCGACCGGACTACTTGGTTGCCACAGCTCTGGAGTGCTGGCACTGAAGGTCCTTCGTCCCAGGAAGGACGGTGGTAGTGTTACCTCGTATTCTTGTAGATGCTTTGGTGGATATCTGATCCGTGACTCCCTTGAGAATCCATCTGGGGCTGCTGCGCCTTGCTCTGCCATGTTGTAACCACCGTAGGTGAAGGATCCGGCTTCGAAGGACCAATATTAGAGAATATAGCTATCTCAGCTAAGTAGACTGGCCAGTTCTTCATCTACTGATGAGCTCCGGTCAAAGAGTAACATGGATGCAAGGTCATAGTTGGGGATTGCTTTATATTGTTCATCACAGAAGTCAGAATGTATTATAGTTTCTGCAATACAAGCACAAAAGAACATACAATGCTTCGTAAGTCAGTATAAATCATATACAAATACAGGTGAGCCAGTATTGATAAAGTAGTGCTGTAAATAACATAAATTGACAACATAAAGTAGTGCTGTAAATAACATAAATGACAACAGTGTGTCTACAGATAAATGTTGCATACATGGCAAACAAACACAACTTACATGAGCATTCACTCATCTGACTCCTCTGACAGTCTGTATCAAAGAGAGCACAAAATGGCTGCTGAGCACATTTATACAGATCCAAGGACCCTTAGCTGTCCTAACACTGCCTGAACCAAAACTGAGATAATGCAAACATGTCATCATATTAAATCACACAGCACCATCTACTGGTGGAAGGGGGGAATTCTGCACAGTGGCCGAGTGGTCTAAGTCGCTGGATTAAGGCTCCAGTCTCTCTGGAGGTGTGGGTTCAAATCCCACCACTGCCACAAATGTGCAAACTTTGGTTTCACATGTCTGGGACTTCTGCAGATGCCCAAGAGCTAGTTTGAAAGGAACTAATCTGAGTTCCCAGACTATTTGGCCACTAGGGGGGCGAGAAAGAAAGTCACTAATCTCTGGAGATGAATTTACCGCAATATCAGTTTGCTTGTAATGGATGTCTACCCTCAGGTTTCACTTGACTATACATTCTGTACATTTGGCTAACAATTTGCACTGCATAAATACCTAATCTATAGAGATTGTAGGATCCATTTCCATCTTGCATAATAACTCAGAGCAGAGTGGCGCAGCGGAAGCGTGCTGGGCCCATAACCCAGAGGTCGATGGATCGAAACCATCCTCTGCTATCTCTATTGGCAAATCATGTATTCTATTTCTCAGCACTTACTAACCACAACATCAATCTGCTATCGTTCCGATTTCATGATGTGTCCTATTGATGGCATATACATGCAGTTTATGTCTTTATGGAGTTGTGGCCTCAAATGCCACCACTGCCAACACTGCTTTATAAATATGCCTTATACATATCATGTATTAGACCATGAACAAGCTATTTAAATCATGATTTACGACTCACTTCACAAACGATAGAAAAGTAGGATGAGTTGGAAACATGGCTTGTATTGAAAGTCATCAACAAACTATTAACTAATAAGTACATCTTCACAGATTGTGGTAGCGTGGCCGAGCGGTCTAAGGCGCTGCGTTCAGGTCGCAGTCTCCCCTGGAGGCGTGGGTTCGAATCCCACCGCTGCCAGTTGAGATTTTAGGTGCCAAATTCCAGTACCGAAACTTCAACACTAGCTCACTCCACTGCCGAGTTACCACTAGAGCCATATTCTGTGCCTTTGTACATAATCCATCCTCTGCCAAGGCTGTAGACGACATACCATTCTTTCTGAAGAGTTTAACTCTGGGAACACTAATCACTTTTCCTTACATCATCCTCAAATGTGCCCTTGTCTGCTTTGCCTGCTTAGAGTTAAGAGCAAAGAGTAGGCATCAGCTAAACACAGTAGTACCGGGTAGTGTGGCCGAGTGGTCTAAGGCGCTGGATTAAGGCTCCAGTCTCTCTGGAGGCGTGGGTTCAAATCCCACCACTGCCACAAATGTGCAAACTTTGGTTTCACATGTCTGGGACTTCTGCAGATGCCCAAGAGCTAGTTTTGAAAGGAACTAATCTGAGTTCCCAGACTATTTGGCCACTAGGGGGGCGAGAAAGAAAGTCACTAATCTCTGGAGATGAATTTACCGCAATATCAGTTTGCTCGTAATGGATGTCTACCCTCAGGTTTCACTTGACTATACATTCTGTACATTTGGCTAACAATTTGCACTGCATAAATACCTAATCTATAGAGATTGTAGGATCCATTTCCATCTTGCATAATAACTCAGAGCAGAGTGGCGCAACGGAAGCGTGCTGGGCCCATAACCCAGAGGTCGATGGATCGAAACCATCCTCTGCTATCTCTATTGGCAAATCATGTATTCTAGTTCTCAGCACTTACTAACCACAACATCAATCTGCTATCGTTCCGATTTCATGATGTGTCCTATTGATGGCAAATACATGCAGTTTATGTCTTTATGGAGTTGTGGCCTCAAATGCCACCACTGCCAACACTGCTTTATAAATATGCCTTATACATATCATGTATTAGACCATGAACAAGCTATTTAAATCATGATTTACGACTCACTTCACAAACGATAGAAAAGTAGGATGAGTTGGAAACATGGCTTGTATTGAAAGTCATCAACAAACTATTAACTAATAAGTACGTCTTCACAAATTGTGGTAGCGTGGCCGAGCGGTCTAAGGCGCTGCGTTCAGGTCGCAGTCTCCCCTGGAGGCGTGGGTTCGAATCCCACCGCTGCCAGTTGTGATTTTAGGTGTCAAATTCCAGTACCGAAACTTCAACACTAGCTCACTCCACTGCCGAGTTACCACTAGAGCCATATTCTGTGCCTTTGTACATAATCCATCCTCTGCCAAGGCTGTAAACGACATACCATTCTTTCTGAAGAGTTTAACTCTGGGAACACTAATCACTTTTCCTTACATCCTCCTCAAATGTGCCCTTGTCTGCTTTGCCTGCTTAGAGTTAAGAGCAAAGAGTAGGCATCAGCTAAACACAGTAGTACCGGGTAGTGTGGCCGAGTGGTCTAAGTCGCTGGATTAAGGCTCCAGTCTCTCTGGAGGCGTGGGTTCAAATCCCACCACTGCCACAAATGTGCAAACTTTGGTTTCACATGTCTGGGACTTCTGCAGATGCCCAAGAGCTATTTTGAAAGGAACTAATCTGAGTTCCCAGACTATTTGGCCACTAGGGGGGCGAGAAAGAAAGTCACTAATCTCTGGAGATGAATTTACCGCAATATCAGTTTGCTCGTAATGGATGTCTACCCTCAGGTTTCACTTGACTATACATTCTGTACATTTGGCTAACAATTTGCACTGCATAAATACCTAATCTATAGAGATTGTAGGATCCATTTCCATCTTGCATATTAACTCAGAGCAGAGTGGCGCAGCGGAAGCGTGCTGGGCCCATAACCCAGAGGTCGATGGATCGAAACCATCCTCTGCTATCTCTATTGGCAAATCATGTATTCTATTTCTCAGCACTTACTAACCACAACATCAATCTGCTATCGTTCCGATTTCATGATGTGTCCTATTGATGGCATATACATGCAGTTTATGTCTTTATGGAGTTGTGGCCTCAAATGCCACCACTGCCAACACTGCTTTATAAATATGCCTTATACATATCATGTATTAGACCATGAACAAGCTATTTAAATCATGATTTACGACTCACTTCACAAACGATAGAAAAGTAGGATGAGTTGGAAACATGGCTTGTATTGAAAGTCATCAACAAACTATTAACTAATAAGTACATCTTCACAGATTGTGGTAGCGTGGCCGAGCGGTCTAAGGCGCTGCGTTCAGGTCGCAGTCTCCCCTGGAGGCGTGGGTTCGAATCCCACCGCTGCCAGTTGAGATTTTAGGTGCCAAATTCCAGTACCGAAACTTCAACACTAGCTCACTCCACTGCCGAGTTACCACTAGAGCCATATTCTGTGCCTTTGTACATAATCCATCCTCTGCAAAGGCTGTAGACGACATACCATTCTTTCTGAAGAGTTTAACTCTGGGAACACTAATCACTTTTCCTTACATCCTCCTCAAATGTGCCCTTGTCTGCTTTGCCTGCTTAGAGTTAAGAGCAAAGAGTAGGCATCAGCTAAACACAGTAGTACCGGGTAGTGTGGCCGAGTGGTCTAAGGCGCTGGATTAAGGCTCCAGTCTCTCTGGAGGCGTGGGTTCAAATCCCACCACTGCCACAAATGTGCAAACTTTGGTTTCACATGTCTGGGACTTCTGCAGATGCCCAAGAGCTAGTTTTGAAAGGAACTAATCTGAGTTCCCAGACTATTTGGCCACTAGGGGGGCGAGAAAGAAAGTCACTAATCTCTGGAGATGAATTTACCGCAATATCAGTTTGCTCGTAATGGATGTCTACCCTCAGGTTTCACTTGACTATACATTCTGTACATTTGGCTAACAATTTGCACTGCATAAATACCTAATCTATAGAGATTGTAGGATCCATTTCCATCTTGCATAATAACTCAGAGCAGAGTGGCGCAACGGAAGCGTGCTGGGCCCATAACCCAGAGGTCGATGGATCGAAACCATCCTCTGCTATCTCTATTGGCAAATCATGTATTCTAGTTCTCAGCACTTACTAACCACAACATCAATCTGCTATCGTTCCGATTTCATGATGTGTCCTATTGATGGCAAATACATGCAGTTTATGTCTTTATGGAGTTGTGACCTCAAATGCCACCACTGCCAACACTGCTTTATAAATATGCCTTATACATATCATGTATTCGACCATGAACAAGCTATTTAAATCATGATTTACGACTCACTTCACAAACGATAGAAAAGTAGGATGAGTTGGAAACATGGCTTGTATTGAAAGTCATCAACAAACTATTAACTAATAAGTACATCTTCACAGATTGTGGTAGCGTGGCCGAGCGGTCTAAGGCGCTGCGTTCAGGTCGCAGTCTCCCCTGGAGGCGTGGGTTCGAATCCCACCGCTGCCAGTTGAGATTTTAGGTGCCAAATTCCAGTACCGAAACTTCAACACTAGCTCACTCCACTGCCGAGTTACCACTAGAGCCATATTCTGTGCCTTTGTACATAATCCATCCTCTGCCAAGGCTGTAGACGACCTACCATTATTTCTGAAGAGTTTAACTCTGGGAACACTAATCACTTTTCCTTACATCCTCCTCAAATGTGCCCTTGTCTGCTTTGCCTGCTTAGAGTTAAGAGAAAAGAGTAGGCATCAGCTAAACACAGTAGTACCGGGTAGTGTGGCCGAGTGGTCTAAGCCGCTGGATTAAGGCTCCAGTCTCTCTGGTAACCTGACGCTGCCAGATCCAAAAAGCTTGCTACACAAATTTGTTTCACAGCTTATTTGGATCTGGGATCGCGGAAGCAAATTCGATGACGGGGCTGTTCCTTTTTTTCAAGATACATGGTAGATGATTGGATGGGAGCGTCTGTCTATCACCGTGTGGGCGTGCAAACACAACCAATCATATCGACGTGTCTATATACCGTCACATCCGCATCCCGCCTTTAGCTCACGCTGATTGGTTCGGTACGAAGCAGATCTGACTCAGGGCTCAACTCCGTCAGAGATCCCAGATGAGTGTTGTGTTGGGGAATATGTTTCCACAATACCGCCCTCATCTGGCAGCGTCAGGTTATCTCTCTGGAGGCGTGGGTTCAAATCCCATCACTGCCACAAATGTGCTAACTTTGGTTTCACATGTCTGGGACTTCTGCAGATGCCCAAGAGCTAGTTTGAAAGGAACTAATCTGAGTTCCCAGACTATTTGGCCACTAGGGGGACGAGAAAGAAAGTCACTAATCTCTGGAGATGAATTTACCGCAATATCAGTTTGCTCGTAATGGATGTCTACCCTCAGGTTTCACTTGACTATACATTCTGTACATTTGGCTAACAATTTGAACTGCATAAATACCTAATCTATAGAGATTGTAGGATCCATTTCCATCTTGCATAATAACTCAGAGCAGAGTGGCGCAGCGGAAGCGTGCTGGGCCCATAACCCAGAGGTCGATGGATCGAAACCATCCTCTGCTATCTCTATTGGCAAATCATGTATTCTAGTTCTCAGCACTTACTAACCACAACATCAATCTGCTATCGTTCCGATTTCATGATGTGTCCTATTGATGGCAAATACATGCAGTTTATGTCTTTATGGAGTTGTGGCCTCAAATGCCACCACTGCCAACACTGCTTTATAAATATGCCTTATACATATCATGTATTAGACCATGAACAAGCTATTTAAATCATGATTTACGACTCACTTCACAAACGATAGAAAAGTAGGATGAGTTGGAAACATGGCTTGTATTGAAAGTCATCAACAAAGTATTAACTAATAAGTACATCTTCACAGATTGTGGTAGCGTGGCCGAGCGGTCTAAGGCGCTGCGTTCAGGTCGCAGTCTCCCCTGGAGGCGTGGGTTAGAATCCCACCGCTGCCAGTTGAGATTTTAGGTGCCAAATTCCAGTACCGAAACTTCAACACTAGCTCACTCCACTGCCGAGTTACCACTAGAGCCATATTCTGTGCCTTTGTACATAATCCATCCTCTGCCAAGGCTGTAGACGACATACCATTCTTTCTGAAGAGTTTAACTCTGGGAACACTAATCACTTTTCCTTACATCCTCCTCAAATGTGCCCTTGTCTGCTTTGCCTGCTTAGAGTTAAGAGCAAAGAGTAGGCATCAGCTAAACACAGTAGTACCGGGTAGTGTGGCCGAGTGGTCTAAGGCGCTGCATTAAGGCTCCAGTCTCTCTGGAGGCGTGGGTTCAAATCCCACCACTCCCACAAATGTGCAAACTTTGGTTTCACATGTCTGGGACTTCTGCAGATGCCCAAGAGCTAGTTTGAAAGGAACTAATCTGAGTTCCCAGACTATTTGGCCACTAGGGGGACGAGAAAGAAAGTCACTAATCTCTGGAGATGAATTTACCGCAATATCAGTTTGCTCGTAATGGATGTCTACCCTCAGGTTTCACTTGACTATACATTCTGTACATTTGGCTAACAATTTGCACTGCATAAATACCTAATCTATAGAGAATGTAGGATCCATTTCCATCTTGCATAACAACTCAGAGCAGAGTGGCGCAGCGGAAGCGTGCTGGGCCCATAACCCAGAGATTGATGGATCGAAACCATCCTCTGCTATCTCTATTGGCAAATCATGTATTCTAGTTCTCAGCACTTACTAACCACAACATCAATCTGCTATCGTTCCAATTTCATGATGTGTCCTATTGATGGCATATACATGCAGTTTATGTCTTTATGGAGTTGTGGCCTCAAATGCCACCACTGCCAACACTGCTTTATAAATATGCCTTATACATATCATGTATTAGACCATGAACAAGCTATTTAAATCATGATTTACGACTCACTTCACAAACGATAGAAAAGTAGGATGAGTTGGAAACATGGCTTGTATTGAAAGTCATCAACAAAGTATTAACTAATAAGTACATCTTCACAGATTGTGGTAGCGTGGCCGAGTGGTCTAAGGCGCTGCGTTCAGGTCGCAGTCTCCCCTGGAGGCGTGGGTTCGAATCCCACCGCTGCCAGTTGAGATTTTAGGTGCCAAATTCCAGTACCGAAACTTCAACACTAGCTCACTCCACTGCAGAGTTACCACTAGAGCCATATTCTGTGCCTTTGTACATAATCCATCCTCTGCCAAGGCTGTAGACGACATACCATTCTTTCTGAAGAGTTTAACTCTGGGAACACTAATCACTTTTCCTTACATCCTCCTCAAATGTGCCCTTGTCTGCTTTGCCTGCTTAGAGTTAAGAGCAAAGAGTAGGCATCAGCTAAACACAGTAGTACCGGGTAGTGTGGCCGACTGGTCTAAGGCGCTGGATTAAGGCTCCAGTCTCTCTGGAGGCGTGTGTTCAAATCCCACCACTGCCACAAATGTGCAAACTTTGGTTTCACATGTCTGGGACTTCTGCAGATGCCCAAGAGCTAGTTTTGAAAGGAACTCATCTGAGTTCCCAGACTATTTGGCCACTAGGGGGGCGAGAAAGAAAGTCACTAATCTCTGGAGATGAATTTACCGCAATATCAGTTTGCTCGTAATGGATGTCTACCCTCAGGTTTCACTTGAATATACATTCTGTACATTTGGCTAACAATTTGCACTGCATAAATACCTAATCTATAGAGATTGTAGGATCTATTTCCATCTTGCATAATAACTCAGAGCAGAGTGGCGCAACGGAAGCGTGCTGGGCCCATAACCCAGAGGTCGATGGATGGAAACCATCCTCTGCTATCTCTATTGGCAAATCATGTATTCTAGTTCTCAGCACTTACTAACCACAACATCAATCTGCTATCGTTCCAATTTCATGATGTGTCCTATTGATGGCATATACATGCAGTTTATGTCTTTATGGAGTTGTGGCCTCAAATGCCACCACTGCCAACACTGCTTTATAAATATGCCTTATACATATCATGTATTAGACCATGAACAAGCTATTTAAATCATGATTTACGACTCACTTCACAAACGATAGAAAAGTAGGATGAGTTGGAAACATGGCTTGTATTGAAAGTCATCAACAAAGTATTAACTAATAAGTACATCTTCACAGATTGTGGTAGCGTGGCCGAGCGGTCTAAGGCGCTGCGTTCAGGTCGCAGTCTCCCCTGGAGGCGTGGGTTAGAATCCCACCGCTGCCAGTTGAGATTTTAGGTGCCAAATTCCAGTACCGAAACTTCAACACTAGCTCACTCCACTGCCGAGTTACCACTAGAGCCATATTCTGTGCCTTTGTACATAATCCATCCTCTGCCAAGGCTGTAGACGACATACCATTCTTTCTGAAGAGTTTAACTCTGGGAACACTAATCACTTTTCCTTACATCCTCCTCAAATGTGCCCTTGTCTGCTTTGCCTGCTTAGAGTTAAGAGCAAAGAGTAGGCATCAGCTAAACACAGTAGTACCGGGTAGTGTGGCCGAGTGGTCTAAGGCGCTGCATTAAGGCTCCAGTCTCTCTGGAGGCGTGGGTTCAAATCCCACCACTCCCACAAATGTGCAAACTTTGGTTTCACATGTCTGGGACTTCTGCAGATGCCCAAGAGCTAGTTTGAAAGGAACTAATCTGAGTTCCCAGACTATTTGGCCACTAGGGGGACGAGAAAGAAAGTCACTAATCTCTGGAGATGAATTTACCGCAATATCAGTTTGCTCGTAATGGATGTCTACCCTCAGGTTTCACTTGACTATACATTCTGTACATTTGGCTAACAATTTGCACTGCATAAATACCTAATCTATAGAGAATGTAGGATCCATTTCCATCTTGCATAACAACTCAGAGCAGAGTGGCGCAGCGGAAGCGTGCTGGGCCCATAACCCAGAGATTGATGGATCGAAACCATCCTCTGCTATCTCTATTGGCAAATCATGTATTCTAGTTCTCAGCACTTACTAACCACAACATCAATCTGCTATCGTTCCAATTTCATGATGTGTCCTATTGATGGCATATACATGCAGTTTATGTCTTTATGGAGTTGTGGCCTCAAATGCCACCACTGCCAACACTGCTTTATAAATATGCCTTATACATATCATGTATTAGACCATGAACAAGCTATTTAAATCATGATTTACGACTCACTTCACAAACGATAGAAAAGTAGGATGAGTTGGAAACATGGCTTGTATTGAAAGTCATCAACAAAGTATTAACTAATAAGTACATCTTCACAGATTGTGGTAGCGTGGCCGAGTGGTCTAAGGCGCTGCGTTCAGGTCGCAGTCTCCCCTGGAGGCGTGGGTTCGAATCCCACCGCTGCCAGTTGAGATTTTAGGTGCCAAATTCCAGTACCGAAACTTCAACACTAGCTCACTCCACTGCAGAGTTACCACTAGAGCCATATTCTGTGCCTTTGTACATAATCCATCCTCTGCCAAGGCTGTAGACGACATACCATTCTTTCTGAAGAGTTTAACTCTGGGAACACTAATCACTTTTCCTTACATCCTCCTCAAATGTGCCCTTGTCTGCTTTGCCTGCTTAGAGTTAAGAGCAAAGAGTAGGCATCAGCTAAACACAGTAGTACCGGGTAGTGTGGCCGACTGGTCTAAGGCGCTGGATTAAGGCTCCAGTCTCTCTGGAGGCGTGTGTTCAAATCCCACCACTGCCACAAATGTGCAAACTTTGGTTTCACATGTCTGGGACTTCTGCAGATGCCCAAGAGCTAGTTTTGAAAGGAACTCATCTGAGTTCCCAGACTATTTGGCCACTAGGGGGGCGAGAAAGAAAGTCACTAATCTCTGGAGATGAATTTACCGCAATATCAGTTTGCTCGTAATGGATGTCTACCCTCAGGTTTCACTTGAATATACATTCTGTACATTTGGCTAACAATTTGCACTGCATAAATACCTAATCTATAGAGATTGTAGGATCTATTTCCATCTTGCATAATAACTCAGAGCAGAGTGGCGCAACGGAAGCGTGCTGGGCCCATAACCAAGAGGTCGATGGATGGAAACCATCCTCTGCTATCTCTATTGGCAAATCATGTATTCTAGTTCTCAGCACTTACTAACCACAACATCAATCTGCTATCGTTCCAATTTCATGATGTGTCCTATTGATGGCATATACATGCAGTTTATGTCTTTATGGAGTTGTGGCCTCAAATGCCACCACTGCCAACACTGCTTTATAAATATGCCTTATACATATCATGTATTAGACCATGAACAAGCTATTTAAATCATGATTTACGACTCACTTCACAAACGATAGAAAAGTAGGATGAGTTGGAAACATGGCTTGTATTGAAAGTCATCAACAAAGTATTAACTAATATGTACATCTTCACAGATTGTGGTAGCGTGGCCGAGCGGTCTAAGGCCCTGCGTTCAGGTCGCAGTCTCCCCTGGAGGCGTGGGTTCGAATCCCACCGCTGCCAGTTGAGATTTTAGGTGCCAAATTCCAGTACCGAAACTTCAACACTAGCTCACTCCACTGCCGAGTTACCACTAGAGCCATATTCTGTGCCTTTGTACATAATCCATCCTCTGCCAAGGCTGTAGACGACATACCATTCTTTCTGAAGAGTTTAACTCTGGGAACACTAATCACTTTTCCTTACATCCTCCTCAAATGTGCCCGTCTGCTTTGCCTGCTTAGAGTTAAGAGCAAAGAGTAGGCATCAGCTAAACACATTAGTACCGGGTAGTGTGGCCGAGTGGTCTAAGGCGCTGGATTAAGGCTCCAGTCTCTCTGGAGGCGTGGGTTCAAATCCCACCACTGCCACAAATGTGCAAACTTTGGTTTCACATGTCTGGGACTTCTGCAGATGCCCAAGAGCTAGTTTGAAAGGAACTAATCTGAGTTCCCAGACTATTTGGCCACTAGGGGGGCGAGAAAGAAAATCACTAATCTCTGGAGATGAATTTACCGCAATATCATTTTGCTCGTAATGGATGTCTACCCTCAGGTTTCACTTGACTATACATTCTGTACATTTGGCTAACAATTTGCACTGCATAAATACCTAATCTATAGAGATTGTAGGATCCATTTCCATCTTGCATAATAACTCAGAGCAGAGTGGCGCAGCGGAAGCGTGCTGGGCCCATAACCCAGAGGTCGATGGATAGAAACCATCCTCTGCTATCTCTATTGGCAAATCATGTATTCTATTTCTCAGCACTTACTAACCACAACATCAATCTGCTATCGTTCCGATTTCATGATGTGTCCTATTAATGGCAAATACATGCAGTTTATGTCTTTATGGAGTTGTGGCCTCAAATGCCACGACTGCCAACACTGCTTTATAAATATGCCTTATACATATCATGTATTAGACCATGAACAAGCTATTTAAATCATGATTTACGACTCACTTCACAAACGATAGAAAAGTAGGATGAGTTGGAAACATGGCTTGTATTGAAAGTCATCAACAAAGTATTAACTAATAAGTACATCTTCACAGATTGTGGTAGCGTGGCCGAGCGGTCTAAGGCGCTGCGTTCAGGTCGCAGTCTCCCCTGGAGGCGTGGGTTCGAATCCCACCGCTGCCAGTTGAGATTTTACGTGCCAAATTCCAGTACCGAAACTTCAACACTAGCTCACTCCACTGCAGAGTTACCACTAGAGCCATATTCTGTGCCTTTGTACATAATCCATCCTCTGCCAAGGCTGTAGACGACATACCATTCTTTCTGAAGAGTTTAACTCTGGGAACACTAATCACTTTTCCTTACATCCTCCTCAAATGTGCCGTCTGCTTTGCCTGCTTAGAGTTAAGAGCAAAGAGTAGGCATCAGCTAAACACAGTAGTACCGGGTAGTGTGGCCGACTGGTCTAAGGCGCTGGATTAAGGCTCCAGTCTCTCTGGAGGCGTGTGTTCAAATCCCACCACTGCCACAAATGTGCAAACTTTGGTTTCACATGTCTGGGACTTCTGCAGATGCCCAAGAGCTAGTTTTGAAAGGAACTCATCTGAGTTCCCAGACTATTTGGCCACTAGGGGGGCGAGAAAGAAAGTCACTAATCTCTGGAGATGAATTTACCGCAATATCAGTTTGCTCGTAATGGATGTCTACCCTCAGGTTTCACTTGACTATACATTCTGTACATTTGGCTAACAATTTGCACTGCATAAATACCTAATCTATAGAGATTGTAGGATCTATTTCCATCTTGCATAATAACTCAGAGCAGAGTGGCGCAACGGAAGCGTGCTGGGCCCATAACCCAGAGGTCGATGGATGGAAACCATCCTCTGCTATCTCTATTGGCAAATCATGTATTCTAGTTCTCAGCACTTACTAACCACAACATCAATCTGCTATCGTTCCAATTTCATGATGTGTCCTATTGATGGCATATACATGCAGTTTATGTCTTTATGGAGTTGTGGCCTCAAATGCCACCACTGCCAACACTGCTTTATAAATATGCCTTATACATATCATGTATTAGACCATGAACAAGCTATTTAAATCATGATTTACGACTCACTTCACAAACGATAGAAAAGTAGGATGAGTTGGAAACATGGCTTGTATTGAAAGTCATCAACAAAGTATTAACTAATATGTACATCTTCACAGATTGTGGTAGCGTGGCCGAGCGGTCTAAGGCGCTGCGTTCAGGTCGCAGTCTCCCCTGGAGGCGTGGGTTCGAATCCCACCGCTGCCAGTTGAGATTTTAGGTGCCAAATTCCAGTACCGAAACTTCAACACTAGCTCACTCCACTGCCGAGTTACCACTAGAGCCATATTCTGTGCCTTTGTACATAATCCATCCTCTGCCAAGGCTGTAGACGACATACCATTCTTTCTGAAGAGTTTAACTCTGGGAACACTAATCACTTTTCCTTACATCCTCCTCAAATGTGCCCGTCTGCTTTGCCTGCTTAGAGTTAAGAGCAAAGAGTAGGCATCAGCTAAACACATTAGTACCGGGTAGTGTGGCCGAGTGGTCTAAGGCGCTGGATTAAGGCTCCAGTCTCTCTGGAGGCGTGGGTTCAAATCCCACCACTGCCACAAATGTGCAAACTTTGGTTTCACATGTCTGGGACTTCTGCAGATGCCCAAGAGCTAGTTTGAAAGGAACTAATCTGAGTTCCCAGACTATTTGGCCACTAGGGGGGCGAGAAAGAAAGTCACTAATCTCTGGAGATGAATTTACCGCAATATCAGTTTGCTCGTAATGGATGTCTACCCTCAGGTTTCACTTGACTATACATTCTGTACATTTGGCTAACAATTTGCACTGCATAAATACCTAATCTATAGAGATTGTAGGATCCATTTCCATCTTGCATAATAACTCAGAGCAGAGTGGCGCAACGGAAGCGTGCTGGGCCCATAACCCAGAGGTCGATGGATCGAAACCATCCTCTGCCATCTCTATTGGCAAATCATGTATTCTAGTTCTCAGCACTTACTAACCACAACA
The DNA here is from genome assembly GCF_963924005.1 of Protomyctophum bolini. Lineage (NCBI taxonomy): Eukaryota > Metazoa > Chordata > Actinopteri > Myctophiformes > Myctophidae > Protomyctophum > Protomyctophum bolini. Next base: position 124,839 of record NW_027665450.1, on the reverse strand, counting down.
TCAATCTGCTATCGTTCCGATTTCATGATGTGTCCTATTGATGGCAAATACATGCAGTTTATGTCTTTATGGAGTTGTGACCTCAAATGCCACCACTGCCAACACTGCTTTATAAATATGCCTTATACATATCATGTATTCGACCATGAACAAGCTATTTAAATCATGATTTACGACTCACTTCACAAACGATAGAAAAGTAGGATGAGTTGGAAACATGGCTTGTATTGAAAGTCATCAACAAACTATTAACTAATAAGTACATCTTCACAGATTGTGGTAGCGTGGCCGAGCGGTCTAAGGCGCTGCGTTCAGGTCGCAGTCTCCCCTCGAGGCGTGGGTTCGAATCCCACCGCTGCCAGTTGAGATTTTAGGTGCCAAATTCCAGTACCGAAACTTCAACACTAGCTCACTCCACTGCCGAGTTACCACTAGAGCCATATTCTGTGCCTTTGTACATAATCCATCCTCTGCCAAGGCTGTAGACGACCTACCATTATTTCTGAAGAGTTTAACTCTGGGAACACTAATCACTTTTCCTTACATCCTCCTCAAATGTGCCCTTGTCTGCTTTGCCTGCTTAGAGTTAAGAGAAAAGAGTAGGCATCAGCTAAACACAGTAGTACCGGGTAGTGTGGCCGAGTGGTCTAAGCCGCTGGATTAAGGCTCCAGTCTCTCTGGTAACCTGACGCTGCCAGATCCAAAAAGCTTGCTACACAAATTTGTTTCACAGCTTATTTGGATCTGGGATCGCGGAAGCAAATTCGATGACGGGGCTGTTCCTTTTTTTCAAGATACATGGTAGATGATTGGATGGGAGCGTCTATCTATCACCGTGTGGGCGTGCAAACACAACCAATCATATCGACGTGTCTATATACCGTCACATCCGCATCCCGCCTTTAGCTCACGCTGATTGGTTCGGTACGAAGCAGATCTGACTCAGGGCTCAACTCCGTCAGAGATCCCAGATGAGTGTTGTGTTGGGGAATATGTTTCCGCAATACCGCCCTCATCTGGCAGCGTCAGGTTATCTCTCTGGAGGCGTGGGTTCAAATCCCATCACTGCCACAAATGTGCTAACTTTGGTTTCACATGTCTGGGACTTCTGCAGATGCCCAAGAGCTAGTTTGAAAGGAACTAATCTGAGTTCCCAGACTATTTGGCCACTAGGGGGACGAGAAAGAAAGTCACTAATCTCTGGAGATGAATTTACCGCAATATCAGTTTGCTCGTAATGGATGTCTACCCTCAGGTTTCACTTGACTATACATTCTGTACATTTGGCTAACAATTTGCACTGCATAAATACCTAATCTATAGAGATTGTAGGATCCATTTCCATCTTGCATAACAACTCAGAGCAGAGTGGCGCAGCGGAAGCGTGCTGGGCCCATAACCCAGAGATTGATGGATCGAAACCATCCTCTGCTATCTCTATTGGCAAATCATGTATTCTAGTTCTCAGCACTTACTAACCACAACATCAATCTGCTATCGTTCCAATTTCATGATGTGTCCTATTGATGGCATATACATGCAGTTTATGTCTTTATGGAGTTGTGGCCTCAAATGCCACCACTGCCAACACTGCTTTATAAATATGCCTTATACATATCATGTATTAGACCATGAACAAGCTATTTAAATCATGATTTACGACTCACTTCACAAACGATAGAAAAGTAGGATGAGTTGGAAACATGGCTTGTATTGAAAGTCATCAACAAAGTATTAACTAATAAGTACATCTTCACAGATTGTGGTAGCGTGGCCGAGCGGTCTAAGGCGCTGCGTTCAGGTCGCAGTCTCCCCTGGAGGCGTGGGTTCGAATCCCACCGCTGCCAGTTGAGATTTTAGGTGCCAAATTCCAGTACCGAAACTTCAACACTAGCTCACTCCACTGCCGAGTTACCACTAGAGCCATATTCTGTGCCTTTGTACATAATCCATCCTCTGCCAAGGCTGTAGACGACATACCATTCTTTCTGAAGAGTTTAACTCTGGGAACACTAATCACTTTTCCTTACATCCTCCTCAAATGTGCCCTTGTCTGCTTTGCCTGCTTAGAGTTAAGAGCAAAGAGTAGGCATCAGCTAAACACAGTAGTACCGGGTAGTGTGGCCGACTGGTCTAAGGCGCTGGATTAAGGCTCCAGTCTCTCTGGAGGCGTGGGTTCATATCCCACCACTGCCACAAATGTGCAAACTTTGGTTTCACATGTCTGGGACTTCTGCAGATGCCCAAGAGCTAGTTTTGAAAGGAACTAATCTGAGTTCCCAGACTATTTGGCCACTAGGGGGGCGAGAAAGAAAGTCACTAATCTCTGGAGATGAATTTACCGCAATATCAGTTTGCTCGTAATGGATGTCTACCCTCAGGTTTCACTTGACTATACATTCTGTACATTTGGCTAACAATTTGCACTGCATAAATACCTAATCTATAGAGATTGTAGGATCTATTTCCATCTTGCATAATAACTCAGAGCAGAGTGGCACAACGGAAGCGTGCTGGGCCCATAACCCAGAGGTCGATGGATGGAAACCATCCTCTGCTATCTCTATTGGCAAATCATGTATTCTAGTTCTCAGCACTTACTAACCACAACATCAATCTGCTATCGTTCCGATTTCATGATGTGTCCTATTGATGGCAAATACATGCAGTTTATGTCTTTATGGAGTTGTGGCCTCAAATGCCACCACTGCCAACACTGCTTTATAAATATGCCTTATACATATCATGTATTAGACCATGAACAAGCTATTTAAATCATGATTTACGACTCACTTCACAAACGATAGAAAAGTAGGATGAGTTGGAAACATGGCTTGTATTGAAAGTCATCAACAAACTATTAACTAATAAGTACATCTTCACAGATTGTGGTAGCGTGGCCGAGCGGTCTAAGGCGCTGCGTTCAGGTCGCAGTCTCCCCTGGAGGCGTGGGTTCGAATCCCACCGCTGCCAGTTGAGATTTTAGGTGCCAAATTCCAGTACCGAAACTTCAACACTAGCTCACTCCACTGCAGAGTTACCACTAGAGCCATATTCTGTGCCTTTGTACATAATCCATCCTCTGCCAAGGCTGTAGACGACATACCATTCTTTCTGAAGAGTTTAACTCTGGGAACACTAATCACTTTTCCTTACATCCTCCTCAAATGTGCCCTTGTCTGCTTTGCCTGCTTAGAGTTAAGAGCAAAGAGTAGGCATCAGCTAAACACAGTAGTACCGGGTAGTGTGGCCGACTGGTCTAAGGCGCTGGATTAAGGCTCCAGTCTCTCTGGAGGCGTGTGTTCAAATCCCACCACTGCCACAAATGTGCAAACTTTGGTTTCACATGTCTGGGACTTCTGCAGATGCCCAAGAGCTAGTTTTGAAAGGAACTCATCTGAGTTCCCAGACTATTTGGCCACTAGGGGGGCGAGAAAGAAAGTCACTAATCTCTGGAGATGAATTTACCGCAATATCAGTTTGCTCGTAATGGATGTCTACCCTCAGGTTTCACTTGACTATACATTCTGTACATTTGGCTAACAATTTGCACTGCATAAATACCTAATCTATAGAGATTGTAGGATCTATTTCCATCTTGCATAATAACTCAGAGCAGAGTGGCGCAACGGAAGCGTGCTGGGCCCATAACCCAGAGGTCGATGGATGGAAACCATCCTCTGCTATCTCTATTGGCAAATCATGTATTCTAGTTCTCAGCACTTACTAACCACAACATCAATCTGCTATCGTTCCAATTTCATGATGTGTCCTATTGATGGCATATACATGCAGTTTATGTCTTTATGGAGTTGTGGCCTCAAATGCCACCACTGCCAACACTGCTTTATAAATATGCCTTATACATATCATGTATTAGACCATGAACAAGCTATTTAAATCATGATTTACGACTCACTTCACAAACGATAGAAAAGTAGGATGAGTTGGAAACATGGCTTGTATTGAAAGTCATCAACAAAGTATTAACTAATATGTACATCTTCACAGATTGTGGTAGCGTGGCCGAGCGGTCTAAGGCGCTGCGTTCAGGTCGCAGTCTCCCCTGGAGGCGTGGGTTCGAATCCCACCGCTGCCAGTTGAGATTTTAGGTGCCAAATTCCAGTACCGAAACTTCAACACTAGCTCACTCCACTGCCGAGTTACCACTAGAGCCATATTCTGTGCCTTTGTACATAATCCATCCTCTGCCAAGGCTGTAGACGACATACCATTCTTTCTGAAGAGTTTAACTCTGGGAACACTAATCACTTTTCCTTACATCCTCCTCAAATGTGCCCTTGTCTGCTTTGCCTGCTTAGAGTTAAGAGCAAAGAGTAGGCATCAGCTAAACACAGTAGTACCGGGTAGTGTGGCCGACTGGTCTAAGGCGCTGGATTAAGGCTCCAGTCTCTCTGGAGGCGTGTGTTCAAATCCCACCACTGCCACAAATGTGCAAACTTTGGTTTAACATGTCTGGGACTTCTGCAGATGCCCAAGAGCTAGTTTTGAAAGGAACTCATCTGAGTTCCCAGACTATTTGGCCACTAGGGGGGCGAGAAAGAAAGTCACTAATCTCTGGAGATGAATTTACCGCAATATCAGTTTGCTCGTAATGGATGTCTACCCTCAGGTTTCACTTGACTATACATTCTGTACATTTGGCTAACAATTTGCACTGCATAAATACCTAATCTATAGAGATTGTAGGATCTATTTCCATCTTGCATAATAACTCAGAGCAGAGTGGCGCAACGGAAGCGTGCTGGGCCCATAACCCAGAGGTCGATGGATGGAAACCATCCTCTGCTATCTCTATTGGCAAATCATGTATTCTAGTTCTCAGCACTTACTAACCACAACATCAATCTGCTATCGTTCCAATTTCATGATGTGTCCTATTGATGGCATATACATGCAGTTTATGTCTTTATGGAGTTGTGGCCTCAAATGCCACCACTGCCAACACTGCTTTATAAATATGCCTTATACATATCATGTATTAGACCATGAACAAGCTATTTAAATCATGATTTACGACTCACTTCACAAACGATAGAAAAGTAGGATGAGTTGGAAACATGGCTTGTATTGAAAGTCATCAACAAAGTATTAACTAATATGTACATCTTCACAGATTGTGGTAGCGTGGCCGAGCGGTCTAAGGCGCTGCGTTCAGGTCGCAGTCTCCCCTGGAGGCGTGGGTTCGAATCCCACCGCTGCCAGTTGAGATTTTAGGTGCCAAATTCCAGTACCGAAACTTCAACACTAGCTCACTCCACTGCCGAGTTACCACTAGAGCCATATTCTGTGCCTTTGTACATAATCCATCCTCTGCCAAGGCTGTAGACGACATACCATTCTTTCTGAAGAGTTTAACTCTGGGAACACTAATCACTTTTCCTTACATCCTCCTCAAATGTGCCCGTCTGCTTTGCCTGCTTAGAGTTAAGAGCAAAGAGTAGGCATCAGCTAAACACATTAGTACCGGGTAGTGTGGCCGAGTGGTCTAAGGCGCTGGATTAAGGCTCCAGTCTCTCTGGAGGCGTGGGTTCAAATCCCACCACTGCCACAAATGTGCAAACTTTGGTTTCACATGTCTGGGACTTCTGCAGATGCCCAAGAGCTAGTTTGAAAGGAACTAATCTGAGTTCCCAGACTATTTGGCCACTAGGGGGGCGAGAAAGAAAATCACTAATCTCTGGAGATGAATTTACCGCAATATCATTTTGCTCGTAATGGATGTCTACCCTCAGGTTTCACTTGACTATACATTCTGTACATTTGGCTAACAATTTGCACTGCATAAATACCTAATCTATAGAGATTGTAGGATCCATTTCCATCTTGCATAATAACTCAGAGCAGAGTGGCGCAGCGGAAGCGTGCTGGGCCCATAACCCAGAGGTCGATGGATAGAAACCATCCTCTGCTATCTCTATTGGCAAATCATGTATTCTATTTCTCAGCACTTACTAACCACAACATCAATCTGCTATCGTTCCGATTTCATGATGTGTCCTATTAATGGCAAATACATGCAGTTTATGTCTTTATGGAGTTGTGGCCTCAAATGCCACGACTGCCAACACTGCTTTATAAATATGCCTTATACATATCATGTATTAGACCATGAACAAGCTATTTAAATCATGATTTACGACTCACTTCACAAACGATAGAAAAGTAGGATGAGTTGGAAACATGGCTTGTATTGAAAGTCATCAACAAAGTATTAACTAATAAGTACAGATTGTGGTAGCGTGGCCGAGCGGTCTAAGGCGCTGCGTTCAGGTCGCAGTCTCCCCTGGAGGCGTGGGTTCGAATCCCACCGCTGCCAGTTGAGATTTTACGTGCCAAATTCCAGTACCGAAACTTCAACACTAGCTCACTCCACTGCCGAGTTACCACTAGAGCCATATTCTGTGCCTTTGTACATAATCCATCCTCTGCCAAGGCTGTAGACGACATACCATTCTTTCTGAAGAGTTTAACTCTTGGAACACTAATCACTTTTCCTTACATCCTCCTCAAATGTGCCATTCTGCTTTGCCTGCTTAGAGTTAAGAGCAAAGAGTAGGCATCAGCTAAACACAGTAGTACCGGGTAGTGTGGCCGAGTGGTCTAAGGCGCTGGATTAAGGCTCCAGTCTCTCTGGAGGCGTGGGTTCAAATCCTACCACTGCCACAAATGTGAAAACTTTGGTTTCACATGTCTGGGACTTCTGCAGATGCCCAAGAGCTAGTTTGAAAGGAACTAATCTGAGTTCCCAGACTATTTGGCCACTAGGGGGGCGAGAAAGAAAGTCACTAATCTCTGGAGATGAATTTACTGCAATATCAGTTTGCTCGTAATGGATGTCTACCCTCAGGTTTCACTTGACTATACATTCTGTACATTTGTCTAACAATTTGCACTGCATAAATACCTAATCTATAGAGATTGTAGGATCCATTTCCATCTTGCATAATAACTCAGAGCAAAGTGGCGCAGCGGAAGCGTGCTGGGCCCATAACCCAGACGTCGATGGATCGAAACCATCCTCTGCTATCTCTATTGGCAAATCATGTATTCTAGTTCTCAGCACTTACTAACCACAACATCAATCTGCTATCGTTCCGATTTCATGATGTGTCCTATTGATGGCAAATACATGCAGTTTATGTCTTTATGGAGTTGTGGCCTCAAATGCCACCACTGCCAACACTGCTTTATAAATATGCCTTATACATATCATGTATTAGACAGGGGGGCAGTCAGACAGATTTTTTGTGAAGCCACTAAGGAAATGAAAGTTCATATAATGGCCTGTTGTGGCGCTATCATTGGGCTCAAAAAAAACCATAGCCCCATAGAAGTCCATGTATTTGGGCCCAACTTCACCTAGACTGTATTACCTTAATAAACATGGTCATGAATACTTTTCGCTTCCAGTCACTAGTTTAAAGTCTCATTTCTAATGTCATAATATTCTTTTTGGAAAATGATGGCCCCATTTATAAAATAAATGACCATAAAGTCGCGCATGTTCTGAGGGGCGTGGCTACCGTTACAGTTCATGAACGGGATCCCCCACCCACTCGAGTCAAAATAAAAACCAACGAAGAAGAAGGGGGAAAGTCCCGCCTCGTTGTCTGGGCCAGCCAATGGCCAAACTGGGCTCAAACGGATCTTGAAAGATGGCGACTTACAGTGCAAGGGATTTCAGGCTTCATTTTACGTTCACGTTAGACCCGGGGAACGCTTTGTCCATATTTTTTACAGTCTATGGAATTAGACCATGAACAAGCTATTTAAATCATGATTTAAGACTCACTTCACAAAAACGATAGAAAAGTAGGATGAGTTGGAAACATGGCTTGTATTGAAATTCATCAACAAACTATTAACTAATAAGTACATCTTCACAGATTGTGGTAGCGTGGCCGAGCGGTCTAAGGCGCTGCGTTCAGGTTGCAGTCTCCCCTGGAGTCGTGGGTTCGAATCCCACTGCTGCCAGTTGAGGTTTTAGGTGCCAAATTCCAGTACCGAAACTTCAACACTAGCTCACTCCACTGCCGAGTTACCACTAGAGCCATATTATGTGCCTTTGTACATAATCCATCCTCTGCCAAGGCTGTAGACGACCTACCATTCTTTCTGAAGAGTTTAACTCTGGGAACACTAATCACTTTTCCTTACATCCTCCTCAAATGTGCCCTTGTCTGCTTTGCCTACTTAGAGTTAAGAGCAAAGAGTAGGCATCAGCTAAACACATTAGTACCGGGTAGTATGGCCGAGTGGTCTAAGGCGCTGGATTAAGGCTCCAGTCTCTCTGGAGGCGTGGGTTCAAATCCCACCACTGCCACAAATGTGCAAACTTTGGTTTCACATGTCTGGGACTTCTGCAGATGCCCAAGAGCTAGTTTGAAAGGAACTAATCTGAGTTCCCAGACTATTTGGCCACTAGGGGGGCGAGAAAGAAAGTCACTAATCTCTGGAGATGAATTCATAGTAATATCAGTTTGCTCGTAATGGATGTCTACCCTTAGGTTTCACTTGACTATACATTATGTACATTTGGCTAACAATTTGCACTGCATAAATACCTAATCTATAGAGATTGTAGGATCCATTTCCATCTAGCATAATAACTCAGAGCAGAGTGGCGCAGCGGAAGCGTGCTGGGCCCATAACCCAGAGGTCGATGGATCGAAACCATCCTCTGCTATCTCTATTGGCCAGGTGGGGCGAGATCAATTCGTGGCGGCGACGAATCGTTGCGACGTATTGTTGAATCGTTGCGACCTATTGTTTTACGCCATGGCATATTCTTCATTACGCCATGGCTTATTATTCAATATGTCGCAGCGTAAACAATTAGCCGCGGCGAGAGGGATACGCCAGACGTAATATGGACTTGCCGTGGCAAGAACGGAATACGCCATGGCAAGAACGGAATACGCCATGGCTTATTCTTCATACGTCGCAGCGTTAAGAATTAGCCGCGGCGAGAGGGATACGCCAGACGTAATATGGACTTGCCGTGGCAAGAACGGAATACGCCATGGCAAGAACGGAATACGCCATGGAAATGCCCGGGGATCGGCCCACGGGTCCGGGCCGGTACCACCGCGTGCGCCTTGCCGGTCCGGTTCTGAGGAGGCCTCAGCCGTCTCCGGGCGTCCGTGCGTGCCCGAGCTGTCACCTCTTTTGTGCACCGAAAAGAGCAGATCTACCGCGCGCCTGTGTGTGTGTGTGTGTGTGCGCGCAACGTTTATAAGAGAGACAGAGAGAGAGAGAGAGAGAGAGAGAGAGAGAGAGAGAGAGAGAGAGAGAGAGAGAGAGAGAGAGAGAGAGGGAGAGGGGATGGGGGGGGGGGTGAGTGACCGGCTGCCGCCACCGCGCAATCAATCAATCAATCAATCAATCACTCCACACCGATACTTTCCCCCTCTCTCTCTCTACCCCTCCGTAGCCTAAGTCCGTCTCTGTCTCTTTCTCTCTCTCTCTCTCTCTCTCTCTCTCTCTCCTACGGAGAACGGTGTTCTCGTGAGGTGTTCTCGTGTTCTACTGTATTTATGACCATTAATAAACATGTGGCATTTTATTATTACACACTGGTGTTTAGGTTTGTGTCACATGACACATGTTCCAGGGATTTACAGTGATAGCCTATACGCACTGATTGACATGTAGGCCGCGTGACCCACGTGAGCGAGATGATTGTATTTTCCTTAAGTTTCACTGCAAATAAAACCATATTTCTTATGGAAAAAATATGTGTAATTCTTCTTCTTTCTCGTTGTAATATTGTTATGTTTAATAGTTAATAGTGCGCATTGTATTATGGAAAAAAAACGGTGTATTTGAGACTTTTTAATTTAATTTTTAATGCGTAAAATAATTTCACCAACTTACTTTATGCTCCATTTTACCGATCTAGCCGTCTGTCTGTCTGTCGGCATCTGATCTACAAGCTGCACGCATCGCATGCGGACAGCAGCGGGTCTATACCCCCCCCCCCCTCCTGCAGACGTCATAGAGAGAGAGAGAGAGAGAGAGAGAGAGAGAGAGAGAGAGAGAGAGAGAGAGAGAGAGAGAGAGAGAGAGAGAGCTGAAATAAACATAATATTCAACTATGCGACACTGCGACCCCGTTAGTTCTTAACGGGTAGCGCACCTATATACAGTGGGTTGGAAACATGGCTTGTATTGAAAGTCATCAACAAACTATTAACTAATAAGTACATCTTCACAGATTGTGGTAGCGTGGCCGAGCGGTCTAAGGCGCTGCGTTCAGGTTGCAGTCTCCCCTGGAGTCGTGGGTTCGAATCCCACTGCTGCCAGTTGAGGTTTTAGGTGCCAAATTCCAGTACCGAAACTTCAACACTAGCTCACTCCACTGCCGAGTTACCACTAGAGCCATATTATGTGCCTTTGTACATAATCCATCCTCTGCCAAGGCTGTAGACGACCTACCATTCTTTCTGAAGAGTTTAACTCTGGGAACACTAATCACTTTTCCTTACATCCTCCTCAAATGTGCCCTTGTCTGCTTTGCCTACTTAGAGTTAAGAGCAAAGAGTAGGCATCAGCTAAACACATTAGTACCGGGTAGTGTGGCCGAGTGGTCTAAGGCGCTGGATTAAGGCTCCAGTCTCTCTGGAGGCGTGGGTTCAAATCCCACCACTGCCACAAATGTGCAAACTTTGGTTTCACATGTCTGGGACTTCTGCAGATGCCCAAGAGCTAGTTTGAAAGGAACTAATCTGAGTTCCCAGACTATTTGGCCACTAGGGGGGCGAGAAAGAAAGTCACTAATCTCTGGAGATGAATTCACCGTAATATCAGTTTGCTCGTAATGGATGTCTACCCTTAGGTTTCACTTGACTATACACTATGTACATTTGGCTAACAATTTGCACTGCATAAATACCTAATCTATAGAGATTGTAGGATCCATTTCCATCTTGCATAATAACTCAGAGCAGAGTGGCGCAGCGGAAGCGTGCTGGGCCCATAACCCAGAGGTCGATGGATCGAAACCATCCTCTGCTATCTCTATTGGCCAGGTGGGGCGAGATCAATTCGTGGCGGCGACGAATCGTTGCGACGTATTGTTGAATCGTTGCGACATATTGTTTTACGCCATGGCATATTCTTCATTACGCCATGGCTTATTCTTCAATATGTCGCAGCGTAAACAATTAGCCGCGGCGAGAGGGATACGCCAGACGTAATATGGACTTGCCGTGGCAAGAACGGAATACGCCATGGCAAGAACGGAATACGCCATGGCAATGAGAGAGAGAGAGAGGGGATGGGGGGGGGGGGGGGGGGGGTGAGTGACCGGCTGCCGCCACCGCGCAATCAATCAATCAATCAATCACTCCACACCGATACTTTCCCCCTCTCTCTCTCTACCCCTCCGTAGCCTAAGTCTGTCTCTGTCTCTCTCTCTCTCTCTCTCTCTCTCTCTCTCTCTCTCTCTCTCTCTCCTACGGAGAACGGTGTTCTCGTGAGGTGTTCTCGTGTTCTACTGTATTTATAACCATTAATAAACATGTGGCATTTTATTATTAACCCTAACCCACACTGGTGTTTAGGTTTGTGTCGCATGACACATGTTCCAGGGATTTACAGTGATAGCCTATACGCACTGATTGACATGTAGGCCGCGTGACCCACGTGAGCGAGATGATTGTATTTTCCTTAAGTTTCACTGCAAATAAAACCATATTTCTTATGGAAAAAATGTGTGTAATTCTTCTTCTTTCTCGTTGTAATATTGTTATGTTTAATAGTTAATAGTGCGCATTGTATTATGGAAAAAAAAACTGTGTATTTGAGACTTTTTAATTTAATTTTTAATGCGTAAAATAATTTCACCAACATACTTTATGCTCCATTTTACCGATCTAGCCGTCTGTCTGTCTGTCGGCATCTGATCTACAAGCTGCACGCATCGCATGCGGACAGCAGCGGGTCTATACCCCCCCCCCCCCCCCCCCCCCCTCCTGCAGACGTCATATAGAGAGAGAGAGAGAGAGAGAGAGAGAGAGAGAGCTGAAATAAACATAATATTCAACTATGCGACACTGCGACCCCGTTAGTTCTTAACGGGTAGCGCACCTATATACAGTGGGCGACCCCCCAACACAATAGATAACCTATACAAGGACACATATGAATTTATATACAAGGCTATATTAATTTAGCCGAACATCAAAGCTCACCGCGCTCGTAGCGCATTGACAGGTCTGTCTGTCTGTCTGTCTGTCTGTCTGTCTGTCTGTCTGTCTGTCTGTCTGTCTGTCTGTCTGTCGCGTCCTGGGGGGGGGGGGGGGTCACGGGGGTCCGCATAGGAGCGACGACTAGTGTGTGTGTGTGTGTGTGTGTGTGTGTGTGTGTGTGTGTGTCTCGCCCTATAGCGGATAATATAGGCTACAATTGTACAACCTTTTTAAAAGTAATCGCACTCAGACATAGGCCTAAAAGAGTGAGTTCTCGGCTGTAGTGCATCATGCGTTGCGTTCTGTGCGACGTAGCGCATGCAGATAGACAGATAGGGGGGGGGGAGTTTGCTCATTGATGATGATTAATAATAGGCTTATACTGTATGCTATGCTGTATGTGATTTAATTTGTATTGGTGCCGAGTGCGAAGCTTGAAATAGGTTAATTGCGGACGGCTACAGATAGACTGTGGATATTAACTGTCCCAATAAGGACCACAAACAAGTCTACGTGGTGTGTGGTGTGCATAGCCGCATGTGAAACTATATCGTGCTGTATACATTTCATGCAGGTCATGGTCATGCGAGGAGAGAGAGAGAGAGAGAGCAAGAGAGAGAGGGTGCAGAGAGAGAGAGTGGTGTGAATGGAATCGCATCAAATAGCGTGCCTGGTTGGTGAGAAGAAAGTAGGCCTATGGGTCGCCGACTCGCCGTGCACATATATGGCACATCTCTCTCATATAAGGGCGCACCATTGACTGCATGTCACTGTGCCTATATGCTGACAATGTGCGCGTGCATGTGAACTTGTATTAGCCTACATTATAACGTGACATTTATTATAGGCATACAGCTCGAAAATATAACAGGCTACAAGCTCACAAGTGGTTGTGGACACGTCTGACTGCTATTCATCATGTGCAGGACTTGCCAATAAAGTCGCCAGAGCAATAATAAAGTTTTTATTATATGGAGAGAGAAGTCGAGAGTCGGGATGTGGAGATTTACGTGTGACATTCTGACAGACAATGAAAGAAACATGACTCACAGTTTAGGTGGCTTTTAAAATGAATATATGATAAGTTTTAAAGTTGTGAATAGTATAAACATGAAACTCTCTGCGCGCGCGCTCTCTCTCTCTCTCTATCTCTCTCTCTCTCTCTCTCTCTCTCTCTCTCTCTCTCTCTCAGCACACGCTGTGTGTCAATCAGACGGCAAATGATCATTAGAATTATGGCAAGCTATTAGCTATACGACTTCTGCAGGAGGGGGGGGGGTATAGACCCGCTGCTGTCCCCTGCGATGCGTGCAGCTTGTAGATCAGATGCCGACAGACAGACAGACAGACTGTCACAGACAGACAGACAGACAGACAGTCACAGACAGACAGACAGACAGACAGAAAGTACAGTCGTGACGGGCAAAGCAGTGTATATCATGAATCAGAATCATATTTATTATATTAAATATTAGTGTGCACAAGAAATGTAGCATTTATCTGTCGCACGCACACACACACACACACACACACACACACACACACACACACACACACACACACACACGTCGCTCCTATGCGGACCCCCGTGATCCCCAAGGGTCCACCCCCCACGTATGTATAGGAAGGCCGACCGGGAGTCCCCGGACCCGTTTGGGCGGCCCGTCAGGTGGTTTTCGAGCTTTCTGCTTGTGGATCGTAAAGTAAAGTTAGTAACTAATCAGAAGCAAACGTTAAACGTTTGACAAGCAATAATCAAAAACCTATAGTTGTATTTTGAATATTGCTTGTCAAACGTTTAAGGCTTATAGCCTATTTAATCTGATTGAGGCTATAGCTCTGCATGGTTGCTGCTTCTGATTATTAGTTACTAACTATACTAGACCAATTTAAAATAGTATTAGATGTTTTTCGTTAATAATAACTTATGCTAATTATTACTGAACCATTTTAGATGTTTATATTTCACCAACAGGCATGATATGCATTTATAGGCATAATAGGCCAGTGGCCACCGGCCGACTCCATTTTGCGCAGTACCTAGGACGCGACAGACAGACAGACAGACAGACAGACAGACCGACCTGTCAATGCGCTACGAGCGCGGTGAGCTTTTAATATAGCCTTGTATATAAATTCATATCTCTCTCTCTCTCTCTCTCTCTCTCTCTCTCTCCCTCTCTCTCTTTCTTATAAACGTTGCGCGCACACACACACACACACACACACACACGCGGTAGATCTGCTCTTTTCGGTGCACAAAAGAGGTGACAGCTCGGGCACGCACGGACGCCCGGAGACGGCTGAGGCCTCCTCAGAACCGGACCGGCAAGGCGCACGCGGTGGTACCGGCCCGGACCCATGGGCCGATCCCCGGGCATTGCCATGGCGTATTCCGTTCTTGCCATGGCGTATTCCGTTCTTGCCACGGCAAGTCCATATTACGTCTGGCGTATCCCTCTCGCCGCGGCTAATTCTTAACGCTGCGACGTATGAAGAATAAGCCATGGCGTATTCCGTTCTTGCCATGGCGTATTCCGTTCTTGCCACGGCAAGTCCATATTACGTCTGGCGTATCCCTCTCGCCGCGGCTAATTGTTTACGCTGCGACATATTGAAGAATAAGCCATGGCGTAATGAAGAATATGCCATGGCGTAAAACAATAGGTCGCAACGATTCAACAATACGTCGCAACGATGAAGAATAAGCCATGGCGTATATTCCGTTCTTGCCATGGCGTATTCCGTTCTTGCCACGGCAAGTCCATATTACGTCTGGCGTATCCCTCTCGCCGCGGCTAATTGTTTACGCTGCGACATATTGAAGAATAAGCCATGGCGTAATGAAGAATATGCCATGGCGTAAAACAATAGGTCGCAACGATTCAACAATACGTCGCAACGATTCGTCGCCGCCACGAATTGATCTCGCCGTCTCTCCTATTGGCAAATCATGTATTCTAGTTCTCAGCACTTACTAAACACAACATCAATCTGCTATCGTTCCGATTTCATGATGTGTCCTATTGATGGCAAATACATGCAGTTTATGTCTTTATGGAGTTGTGGCCTCAAATGCCACCACTGCCAACACTGCTTTATAAATATGCATTATACACATGTATTAGACCATCAACAAGCTATTTAAATCATGCTTTACGACTCACTTCACAAACGATAGAAAAGTAGGATGAGTTGGAAACATGGCTTGTATTGAAAGTCATCAACAAACTATTAACTATTAAGTACTACTTCACAGATTGCGGTAGTGTGGCCGAGCGGTCTAAGGCGCTGCGTTCAGGTAGCAGTCTCCCCTGGAGGCGTGGGTTCAAATCCAAATCCAAAGCCAAATTCCAGTACTGAAACTTCAACACTAGCTCACTCCACTGCTGAGTTACCACTATAGGCATATTCTGTGCCTGTGGACATAATCCATCCTTCTGAATAGTTTAACTCTGGGAACACCAATCACTTTTCCTGACATCCTCCTCAATTGTGGCCTTCTCTGCTTTCCCTGCTTTGAGTTAAGAGCAAAGAGTAGGCATCAGCTAAACACAGTATTACCAGGTAGTGTGGCCGAGTGTCTGTTCACATGTCTGGGACTTCTGCAGATGCCCAAGAGCTAGTCATAAAGTAACTAACCTGAGTTCCTATGCTTTTTGGCCACTAGGGGGGCAAGAAAGAAAGTCACTAATCTCTGGAGATGAATTCACCGTAATATCAGTTTGGTATTCTAGTTCTCAGCACTTACTAACCACAACATTCTGATTAGGGTTAGGGTTAGGGGTGGGGGTTCTTGACATGAAAAAGGTTTGAGAACCACTGACATAGAAACATAGGTTTCTGAAAACTTTAAGAATTTAGAAGACATTTGTAGAATCTAGTGTCAGTCAGGTCTAAATGGGTTAAGTAAAAGTATAAATACTGCAATGTAGACGTACTCCGTTACAGGTAGAAGTAGAAGTATTCAAAGTGTGCTCGAGTAAAAGTACAACCGTATTGGCATCAAAATGTAGGCTACTTGAAGTACTAAAAGTAAAAGTATACTCATATTGCAGAATGGCCCATGTATGGAATGTGTACAATATAGCCGATCTACAAGCAATGAGTTGCATCACAACGTATTGTGAGCTGGTAGATCGGCTATTTGCCGAAATGTACGAAATGCACAAAAGATTATACACATGAGCTTATATAGACAGAAATATCACACCCATGTGAAGTGAGGGTCGCTAATATATTAAAGTCTAACTCATGTTGATTAGGTGACATTATGACGTACATTTTCCCTTCATTGTCAATGTCGTTTACAAAACAAACATTGAACTAAAGACAAACATTAAACCCTTGTGTCCCTATAGGAGGGGCTAGTGCCAAAATGTCCTCTCAGTACAGGGTTGTGTAGCATGGAATGGCCTTCCTCTGCGTATAAGGGATTGTGCTACATTTCCACCTTTTAAATTCAATCTGAAAAAATGGTTGCTTGAAAACCATAGCTGCAACCATTCATGATTATTTTAGGTGTATTTCTTTTATTATGCTGTGTTCCCTATGTAATGTTATGTAAATGTTTTCCACTGTTTGCCTGTCCTGTGTTTCTTGTGAGGACTGTGGATGAACATTAGCAACTGTGCTATATCCGGTGTATTTACATTCATGTGACGTCCATTAATATGCATTGTCCTGTCCAAAAAAATAAAGTAAAAGTAAAACATTGGGAGTACATTTTTTTGTGAAAAAATTAAGGTTTTATGAGTCAATGAAAATTGCAGTTTCATGAAAATTCTTCTTCTGCCCCTAATACATCCATGCAGAGTCAAGTGTTTATGAAACGTTGCAGTATATGGTGTAGAGGGTCATGCCAAATAACGCTGAAACAAGTCTTGTTCAGAAGCACTTCAAAATGAACCGCTTCAACCCTATTAGGTATTAAAATCCTGGCAAAAAACATCACGCAGCACCTTTCATATGTATGACGTCAGTTAAACCCTGCACCTAGTCACATAGCCCACACATTTTCCATTCCTGTTATTATTTCCCATAGATTAGTCATAGATGCATCACCAGTTAACAGCAAGCCTGTAGGAGCAACCCTCAGCAATATCACACCACTCATTTCATCCCACCAGCTGCACCCATCCCCAAACCATGTGCCCCCCAGATCCATTAAAATGGCCCTATTAAATGCACGCTCCATCACGCAAAAATCATTCCTCCTAAATGATTTTTTCACCACAAATAGCCTGGACATTTTTTGTATCACAGAAACCTGGCAGAGGGCAGAGGATTATACAGCATTAATTGAACTGTGCCCACCAAGCTGCTCTTTCATGTCCACCTCCAGGCCAGCCGGTGTGAGTACCGGATCTCTGTGGCTGCCAAATGTCTGTGGGTCCTTCGCGCAGGAGATCGACGTCATCACGTATCACGTACACTCAAAACAGCGTACAGCACACAGACGTAATGTTATGTTATGCTTTATGCAACATAATGACTAAACGGATGTATAATGTTGTGTGTTTAATAGGCTCTATATGTTATGTGTTCATCTGATGAAAGAAATAGGAGCTAATCTAGCCAAACAGATGTCGTTGGTTAGCCAAACAGAGCTAACCTGTTAGCTCTGCCTTGTCTACATCTTCTATATTTAGCATAATCATTTCAGGAATTTAACATCAAAATGCAACGTTTGGTACTCCGATATCATGTATTATTAGTCAGTTAAATTAACAATGATTTTACAATATAAATTGTGGTCTCAGAGATATAAATGCCATTAAATGGGGCTCCGTAGCCTGTTGCATGTCAAACTGGGGGTGCTTCTTTGAAATTAAACTGGTTGAGAATCACTGCTACAACTGTAAATATCTTCTCTTATGGGGGTCCCTGCAATATATTTTAAAAATGGGGGTCCGCATGAATGATAAGTTTGGGAATCACTGGTCTTGAGAACCTATTGAATATATTTTCCCATAAATTGGTTATTACTGGACACTGCCAGAAACTGTGGCTTTCTAAACATAATTGAGCTATAGATAGTCAGTCAGTCTGGTCAAGCTGGTCAGATAGACCTATTTGTTACAGCAGATCTGCTAGCTCACAATGTTGTGATCTTGTAGATCTGCTGATTTCATATAGGCAATGTATGTAGGGTAAAAGGTTAATAATTAGATGTCATACTGTGCAGATTGTAGATTGTACTGCTGATTGGACTGTAGGCCTATTCACATGCAAGTAACTTTAGGCAAAAGTGTCACAAAGCAACAAAAAAAAGCACTGGTGGTAGTACTATATCATACTGTATGATATACAGAGTGCAACTCTCTGCGATGCTCAACCTTGCTGTGTCACTTTAGTCCTGATGCATGTTAGTTTACATCAAACGTCAATCACAATTTCAATAAATTAGAATGTAAAGACGCTGTGTTGAGATTACAACTGTGATATATAATGTTTATTTTAGGTCAGACAGCCTGCTGCTGTGCATGGCAGCTGATCATTTTACATTGTATTGTATTCAAGCCTGAGGAAGGTCGCAAGGTCCGAAACGTTGCTCAATAAAATGCTCTGAACCAGCAAGTGGCAGTGTGCGGATGTCCCTCCTTTCACATTGTATTGTATGTCATTGATTTAGATAGATGTCTTGAAGAAGTCACTGTTTTGGACTCTGTTGCTTACTTATGCTGCATTTCTTTTTTCCCCATGAATTTTTATCCCACGATTTTGTAACCCATTTTTCACCCCTGTGTCGATTATCTAATGTGATCCTGGGATCTACACACCCTCCACCAACCTGTAGTCCACAGGCCAAATGCCTCATTATCGGTTATGTTCAAATGTGTCTTGGAATTGCTTATGTTGTGAGTGATTTGTAGATTTAGAGATGAATTATGGATCTGTCTGTCTGGGTGTCTGTCTGTCTGTCTGCCTGCCTGTCTGCCTGCCTGTCTGTCTGTCTGTCTGTCTGTCTGTCTGTCTGTCTGTCTGTCTGTCTGTCTGTCTGTCTGCCTGCCTGCCTGCCTGCCTGCCTGTCTGTCTGTCTGTCTGTCTGCCTGCCTGCCTGAGTGTCTGTCTGTCTGTCTGTCTGTCTGTCTGTCTGTCTGTCTGTCTGTCTGCCTGCCTGCCTGCCTGCCTGCCTGCCTGCCTGCCTGGTTGTCTGTCTGTCTGTCTGTCTGTCTGTCTGTCTGTCTGTCTGTCTGTCTGTCTGTCTGTCTGTCTGTCTGCCTGCCTGTCTTGTCTGCCTGCCAGCCTGTCTGCCTGCCTGGGTGTCTGTCTGTCTGTCTGTCTGTCTGCCTGCCTGCCTGCCTGCCTGTCTGTCTGTCTGTCTGTCTGTCTGTCTGTCTGTCTGTCTGTCTGTCTGTCTGTCTGTCTGTCTGTCTGTCTGTCTGTCTGCCTGCCTGCCTGGGTGTCTGTCTGTCTGTCTGTCTGTCTGTCTGTCTGTCTGTCTGTCTGTCTGTCTGTCTGCCTGCCTGCCTGCCTGCCTGGGTGTCTGTCTGTCTGTCTATGTGTGTGTCTGCCAAATAGGACCTCATGAGTGACAACATAAGAGAAGTGTATCAAATAGGACCTCATGAGTGACAACAAAAGATAAGTGGGCCCACAAGTGACAACCTTTACATTTTTTAAAGTGAAAGTGCCACTACACTCTCCAGTTGGCGGGTCAGCAGTGATTGGCCAAGTCAGCTGCCCCGGGCGCATTACACTTATTACACTACACTATTACACGTATTACACTATGCTATTACACTACGCTATTACACCACTACACTTATTACACTATGATATTACACTACGCTATTACACTACTACACTTATTACACTATGCTATTACACTACACTTATTACACTACGCTATTACACTACTACACTTATTACACTATGCTATTACACTACTACACTTATTACACTATGCTATTACACTACTACACTTATTACACTGTGCTATTACACTTATCATAGTTCATAGTATCATTACACATGTCATAGCAGCATCCACCCACCTGGGAGGTACCAACATGGATCATGAATCGTTCAATAAATGAACGATTAAATAAAAGAAGCAGAAAGCCTGCACCACTCCATGTGTTTGGAACCAACAATTGTGCCACAACATAGTGAAAACCTTTTTTATTTATGATGTGTTATGCCTCATTCATACTTTGTCACACCACAGCGGCGCATGGCGACAATAGCCAACCTACAAGCTCACAACACCTCCATTTGATATGCATTGTGAGTTTGAAGGTCTGTTATTTTTGCGTGCGACAGAATACATTAGGCAATTATTTTCAACAGAAATTCAAATACATATTCACAACCCCTCCAAAGAATCTTGTGGTAAAGAAATATATCAGGAGGGTTAAAGAAACCTTTTTCTTTTTAATTAGACCAAAAATAATAATCCTAGAGCTGTTCTCCTTCCCCAACAAAAGTAAACTAGCAAAACGAGAAACAAACTTAAGCTAAAGAAGCAGTACCAGAACTGTTGTGTGATGAAACCATAGGATTGAGGTCTCTCTATTCACTTGGTGTGAGCTTGGTTTACTGAACCGAACTATAAAAGGCAGTATATTGTTAATATGAGATTAAGATATCTTTAACCAATATAAAATGCTGTCTGCAGCCTTGAGTGATTGCAGAGCTGTATTAATAAAAGGCAACCATGAAAAAACAACTTCACAAACTTTTGAACTCAAAACATGACAAGTTTTTATTTGGCAAAATGTAACTGAAGTACTGTACGTACACGTAACAGTATACTGTATGAGAAACTATGTGTTATTCTAATAAAGGCCAGACAGCACCAACTAGTCACAACTCCTTGCAACAAAACTGTTTTAAGGCCAGTCAATGCAACTTCTTGCAAAGTGGCATCGGTGTGGACTGGCCTTATAACCTCAGACTTACAACAGTAAAGCTCCTTTAAAGGCACATTAAGAGTTTTGCAGAGGTAGCAGACAAACAGGTCAGGACCTAGATATGGTCACCTTAAATCTTAATGTATATTAAAATGCACCATTACATACAGTCATTTGCAGCAGTCTGGGATTTTGGATAACGATCTTAGATTGTGTTATAGAGATGCATGCGATTAACAATCCCAAAGAAAGTAAGGCATGTTATTCAGTGCACAAAAGCCCTTTTCAGTTCAGTTTATTTCAATAACATAGTAGACACACGAACATTCATGTTGTCGGAAACCTCTGACATAAAAACTTCCATGTCAGCAGGATTATGAAATCCAAATACGAACGGTTCTCTGATTTCGTCTTCCGATTCCCCATCATCCGATTCCCCATCATGAATAAACCTGTAGTAGGCTGTCAGGGCCACCAGAGCGTCCTCCCGCCACTTGTGCATTATAGAGGGTCGACAGACCGGCCCCTGGAACAGGTGCCCGTTCAAGTCCAGCCAAGTCCAGGCTTCTACAATTCTCTTCATCACAGGAGATTCCTATTGAGAATTGAAATGTTCAGTCAATCACCCATACCTATAACACATTCTGTTGTATGTTCTCTGTCTTGCTTTTCCTCCTATTCTATGTGCAGTAGGGGTGTAACAATACATTTTAACAACAATACGATACAACAACAGCAACACTAACCCACACTACATCCTCTCTGCACTTCTTTGCGTAGCAGTGTTCTTCTCCTGTTGTCTAACAAAATCTCAATGCAGTTTGAGATTTCTTAAGAAAAGTCAAAATGCAAGACCTGTCTGCAGCATTTCAGGCCAATTGAAGCCCAACACACACCGGGTGCGCAGCGACACGGCACAGGCGTTGCCGCGCGGTAACGCCTGGAAAATAGAACTGGTTTCTATCGGAGCGTCAGGCGAGGCATCAGCGCGCGTCGGACGCCGCCGGTGTGGGATAGCCAGGGGGTACCCAAGCTGCCAGGGGGCTAGTGAATCATGGTGTGTGTGTGTGTGTGTGATGTGAAATGTCCAGTACCTCCCCAGTGCCTCCCCAAGTGCCACCCCAGTGTCTGCCCAGTGCCTCCCCAGTGTCCGCCATGGTGCCTCCCCAGTGTCCTTTTAGTGGCATTGCAAAACAACACAATACAAAGTCAATGTTGAGGTCTACATTTCGATTCTTGAAATTAATAGATTTTTCGATGCAGTTACTATATCGTTACACCCTACAGTTTGAAAAAAAAAACCACAAAAACCTTCAACATTTCATCTGGACTCTGTCCTGGTGTGCTCTGCTGGGACAGCTTCAAACACTGCAGGACAACAGTATCAAACATCAATACAAAAACAGAAACAAAAGGAGCATAGCTACTGTGCTTCAGTAAACAAAGTATGCATTTAAAGATGAATAAAAACTTCAGCATAGACTGCCAGTTTTCTTTTTTTTCTTTTTTTACGTGTATATGACGAGCAAAGTGTGCCTGGAGGGTGAAGGAAGGGAGTCAAAAATAGAGCAGAAGAATGCTAATCTTTTGCTAACAACCTTGGCCTGAGAGTGGTCGAGTGGACAGGGTGAGTTGGCAGGGATCACAGGAACGTTGGTGACACACACACACACACACACACACACACACACACACACACACACACACACACACACACACACACACACACACACATTAAACCCGTAGACTATCTTGCAAACCAATAAATTACATTTAAATACTTTTTTGGAATGTCAGTGTGTGTTGCATTTCTGCTCACCCTCTTTTCAGCCCTTGGGAGCCTGTATATTGGCTGCAGCAACCCCTGCAGCAAGGTTGTGGCCTCATCGGTCCAGTGAGCGAAGCGCTGTCCATGGCTTTTGAATGAGATATTGGTATCACAATTAAAAGTAAACTAAAGCCCTAACAAATGGTGTTTAGGAAGTACGGTACATTTACATTTGTCTTACCCATCAATCTGGAACCGTTCCATCAATCGAATGCACCACCATTTCCGGACATGTGGAATGTCCCCTAAATGAAATGGAAGATTTAAGTTGAGTTCATTTTAAGTCACAAATCAGTATGTAGCCGGCTGGAATTGAACCGTAGACTGGCTGCCCTGCCACTTCCTGGTTTTCAATCAGTGTTACTATTTAAAGGCCTTGTAGTCTACCAAACAATAGTCTGCTTGGTGGTTACATGGCTGTGGGTCCTGAGACCTGAGTCATACACTTGGTTTGCTGGTTTAATGCTGTTGCCAGAGTTGATCAGTACCAAACCATTGCTGTGGCGAGAGGGAGTGTTATGTACAGACAACTGAAGATGCCACTGCTGCTTTGTTTAGTTTGAGTTAATACGTTGATTTTATTGCTTTTAGTATTTTGAGCCATTCCTGTTTTTCTGTTTCTTTGAGCTGTTTTCATGTGTTAACTTGTTTGGTTTTAATAGTCTACCTGGGTTTTAACGATATTGATCGCATGATATATTATGATAAATGTTTTGTACTCTTATCTTTAAATGTTTAATACATTTCCTGTTTGTGGAACACCGTCTCAAGTCCTTATAAACAAACTTGCATTTTGTGGGGAACCCAGTTTACTGGTCTAGTTAAGTATTTGAGCTATCTCAAGGTGGCGTAGTCATACAAAAGTAATTCCTTTGGTACACTTGGTTACAATCTGTCGTAGTCGGCAGGACGGAATAAGGCACTTGAGACATTTGTTCATTTTTTTTTCTTTTTGTTGGAAATGGCTCAAATATTTTTTTTATTTTATGTATTAACAAAGCAGCAGTTGGTGCCCCGTGGGACCAGTTAACTACTCCCATCCCCTCCAGTGCTACAAACAGAAGTGCTGAGGAATAACCTGCCTGTATTGACTGTCTTTTGCAATGGCTAGTGAGCTCCAGGACTTGGCGCAGCAGCTACTGGTCGAAAAGGAGCAACTACAGAGCGAACGGGCAGAGGCTCGCCCTTCCCAGCCAGCACTTTGTCCAACATGTAACGGCAACAATATGGACTCATTACCTCCTGAATATCACTTGTATGTACCTAGAGAGAGGAAGTGTCCTGTCTTTAGAGGGACCTCTGGGATCCCAGTAGAGGATTGGGTGGAGGAGATAAGGGCTACGATTAGGGCTAGGCATCTTGGGCCCATTGATCAGGCATATGTCGTATATGATCATTTGGCTGGACAGGCACAAGATGAGATCCGGTATAGGCCCAGGGCAGACCGAGAAGACCCAGAACGTATAATTGCAATTCTCCAGGATTTGTATGGCTGTGATAAAACGTATGTCTCTCTTCAACATAGTTTCCTTTCCAGGAGGCAGCTGGAGGGAACATTACAGCAGTTTTCCCATGCCCTGTGTGCTTTAATGGAGAGAGTTGAACGTTCTGCCCCAGAGATGCCTACTTACGCCACCCTGCTGCGTGACCAGTTTGTGGAGAGTGTCCGTGACTCTCACTTACACAGGGAACTGAAGCGAGTGATACGGGAACATCCTAACTACTCTCTCCTACAGGTCAGGGCTGAGGCTATCCGTTGGGAGCGGGAGGGGTGGACAGATGAACATAGGGGTAAGAGTTACCCTGTCCCTGCTTTATGTGGCACCCAGCGTGTGGCTAATGTGCCACTTAGTAGCCCAGCCACTGCAGAGCTTGTGGAACTTAAACAATTGTTGCAGCAGCAGCAAGAACAGATTAACAAACTTTTGCAGGCCTGTACCAGAACCCCGCTACCGGGTGCTGTCCAGCGAACTGCACATGTGAGGCAGTTGGCAGCCACTTCCGCCATTCCAGAATGTTCAAATTCTGAACTGGCTGCACTACAGGCTACTGATCTCTCTATAGGGGCCTTAATCCCATTTTGGAAAGAACAACGGATGCCAGGGCGCATGGAGAAGCAGGGCCTCCCTTCCGAAACCCTGGGGCTACTGAAACAGTGGCATCGTCTCACCCTGCAGGACGGGATTCTGCACAGGGTGTATAGACGGTCAGATGGAGGCGGTAAAGTCTATCAACTGCTACTGCCAGAGTGTCTGAGGGAGGTCGTCTTCAACCGGTTACACAACCATGGACGCAAGGGTGCCGAGCGAACAACTGAGCTGATACGGCAGAGCTGTTACTGGCCAGGTATGGGGCAGACGATCCAGCGCTGGTGCCAGCTGTGCCAACGATGTACCTTCTTGAGAGACACTCAGCCATCGGAAAGGACACCTACACTCCATCAGGTCACCCGGACCCCTAGGTTAGGAGGCGGTATGTACAAGGCTGTGGCACAGGAAGACTCGTCTCATCTATGCCATGTACGACGCCCCATGCCAAAGCCAGTACCATGTGGCAATGCAGTTTCACCACCAAAAGGGTCTAACAGTCCGGGAGATACAGATGTGGAGGAAGAGAGCGGTGAGTTCTACATCTTGGTGGACCCTAGTCACCCTACTGCCGCCACAAGGTCCCATCCAGATGCCCTGGTAGCCTCAGTCATTTACACACCCTCTGACCCATCAGGGGCGATGAGCCCTCCACCAGCCCCTCCCTGTGAAGTGGTAAGAAGGTCTGCCCGTGAGACAGCTGGCAGACATTCAAATCCCCATCATCTACCAGTGAAGATAAGGGGAGGGGTGTCAAGTGTCAGCAGCTCCACATCAGCACGATTTAGGCGTTGGTGGTAGGCTAGGTTATTGTCGGGACGACAATAAAAAAAAAAAATGGGGGTGAATGTAGCCGGCTGGAATTGAGCCTTTTATTGCTTTTAGTATTTTGAGCCATTCCTGTTTTTCTGTTTCTTTGAGCTGTTTTCATGTGTTAACTTGTTTGGTTTTAATAGTCTACCTGGGTTTTAACGATATTGATCGCATGATATATTATGATAAATGTTTTGTACTCTTATCTTTAAATGTTTAATAAATGTCCTGTTTGTGGAACACCGTCTCAAGTCCTTATAAACAAACTTGCATTTTGTGGGGAACCCAGTTTACTGGTCTAGTTAAGTCTTTGAGCTATCTCAAGGTGGCGTAGTCATACAAAAGTAAATCCTTTGGTACACTTGGTTACAAGTAGTTTACCATTTGTCTATATTTAAAAATGTCAGTATTATATGCATGTCAGTGTCTGCAATGCAGAAAGAAGAGTTATAAATACATGTTAAATAGACAAACACAATATAGTGGTGTGTGGTTAACACTAGAGTTTAATACACTTCTATATTCTTCTTACTTTCTTATGAATATTTTAATTACTGAAATTTAGAAAAGAAACACTACTGTGACGGTGGATTTTTTTTTGAAAGATACTGACCTCAGAATGCCAAAATGGGACGCCTGTGCTCAGGCTGAGTGCATACTGTGAATGGCAAAGATCAGTGAACTTATGAGTTTAAAATAAAATAATAACACTTTATAAAATAGACAAAAGAAAGTTATTTACCATCAGCATGAAGATGCCACAACTATTTCCACTCGTCTGGCGAGGGAAACCCTGTAAAATAATTGGGAACAGCAATGCAGCATTAGTTCTTTTTACTGTGATATTGAAATGTTATTTCTTTAAAAAAAGATTTCTATAATTTGTCTCCCACGATTTTGCAACCCAGTTTTTTCACCCAGGGCCAATTATCTAATGTAATCCTGGGCGCTACACTTCCTCTGCCTACCTGGGGGGGGGGGGGCAGCGGACTGACCTCAAGCCTCCTATGCATGAGGAGTCCACTCCAAGCTGCTTCTTTTCACCTGACAAGGGGGAATTTCCTTGGCCGGACGTAGCGCGTGGAAAGAACACGTTATTCCGACCAGTTCCTTTCCCCTCCATCAGGCTGGCCAGGGGGAGGCAGTTTAGAGACCAGGATTACTGCATGTTTTTGTGAGGGTACCTACCCTAGGGGACACGGGGAGAACATGCAAACTCCACACCTCGGGTATGGGGCACTGATGACGCGGAGGGAACACGCCCACAGCATCCCCAGCGGGAATCAAACCCAGGACCTTCTAGCTGCAAGGTGACTACCGACTGTGCCACCGTGCCCCTATTCTTTTATTTATTTACCTGTGAATTTTGTCATGTCTATGCAAGACATTCATTGCATAGGGCCTAAATGTAAGACAAGACAGCAAGGACTTTTTTGGTGCTATCCCTTTTGGAGTGTTTGACTGTACCCCGTTGCCGTTTTTACATTTCTGTCTAAAAAACAGATAGACAATTTAAAGTGGACAAGAAAGACGTGCATGCGAGATGCAAGAGAAATGTACCTGAATGTCTGTCCCAAACTTGGTCGTCCATTTGCCTGGAGCAATTCTTTGAGCTAGGTCACTGTTAAAAATAAATCAGAAAATACAAATTACCCACTGCAGTGGTTTCTGAAAAAAAAAGGTGTAAGGAAACCAAATGAAATCCACTATCTATATCTATCTGATTGATATGTCATTTATCACTCTGGCAATATAATTTGCAAGACTACAGTACTACTACTGCACAAGAGATTTCATAATATTTGGTTCCCTTACATTCAAAATAGTAGTTAGAACTAGGGATGCACTGATGTATCGAACAGGTATTGGCCGATATGTGCCGTTATCAGTCAATATCTGTATCTGCAAATAACCTGACATTAACTGATGGCAGTAGCCAATATTAATCTGTTGTTGATAAGCATACATTTTGTGTTGGCTATGTTGGTTATCTGCAGCCTACAGTTGTAGATTCTCAACAGTTATTTTTTGTATTCGTTTCCCTGTCACAAAAGGGGGGAAATCAGTATCGGCAAAGTTGTTATTTTAACATCGGTATCGGCCAAGAATTTCAATATCGGTGCATCCCTAGTTACAGCCATTGAACAAGGCTCAAAGAAAACAAATGGAAATTATTTTATGGCCACAGAACAACGCTTACGTTTAAAACAGCCTTTGAACAAGGCTTAGAGAACACAAACAAATTATTTTATAGACACAGAACAAGGCTTATGTTTAAAACAGCCTTTGAACAAGGCTTAAAGAACACAAACAAATTATTTTATAGACACAGAACAAGGCTTATGTTTAAAACAGCCTTTGAACAAGGCTTGTTTTGGCCTTCCTGCCTTTGATAGTATCAAGTGAAGATGGACAGTAATGGACAGAGGGAGAAAGAGAGAGACATGCAGCAAAGGTCTTCATGAACAGGACTTGAACACGCGACACGCTGTCAGGCCAAAGCATGCGCCTGTACCACTTAGGACTCGAACACGCGACACGCTGTCAGGCCAAAGCATGCGCCTGTACCACTTGGCCATCGGGCGCCCTCTTTGAACAAGGCTTAAAGAAAACATCAAATGACTTTAGCCATAGAACAAGGCTTACATTTAAAACAGCCTTTGAACAAGGCTTGATTTCACTCTTGTACAATTCATAGTATTCTGCTGCAGTCTTAGTTGTGGATGAACTGTTTTGTAAATTTGTCATTTGACAAACCGGACCAATGACCTGTTTTGCAGCATTAGAATTCTATGAATCATTTTGAATTCCCATATTGAACAAGCCACAGAACAGGGCTTTAGAACAGGGCTGAACACGCCACAGAACAGGGCTTAAGGGCCGATTCATACTCCTATTTTACCGCTGTTTCGGCGCTGTAGTGCCGAAATTATTTCGACTCGCCAGAAATTTTCAGTAGCACCGAAGAGACGACTTTAGGACGGTACCCGCCCCCCCGAACCTCAAATGACGTCAAATTGTAGGCTCTACAGCGCCGAACCGACTTTTATTCGGCTCTAAAATAGGAGTATGAATCGGCCCTTAGACCAGGGCTGAACACGCCACAGAACAGGGCTGAACTGAATGTTACTGTGTTACGGAACCTAAAGATGTCACGGTAACGGCTATCACCAAATCCATCAGGTGAGAGTGAGTCCAGCAAGAGAATCTCTCTCTTTGCTGGTTTCAGGACCTGTCAACCATTTCCAATATACATGATACATAAATTTTCAACATACATGAAATGAATGTTAATTTTTTCAGCATATTTTGATTTAGTCTTACTCTTTTGAATAACACACATTTAGTCTTTAGTCCCATTTAGTCTTCTGAAATTATTTTTAGTCTTTTAGTCTTAGCCTTGTTTTTTTACTCTTTTACTAAGCGGGGGGGGGGAGAGTCTTAGTCGACGAAATTAACACTGGCCTAGAACAAGAAAATAGATGCACAGCACAAACTCCGTTCAATATTTCTTAAGACTTTTGAGAGGATTTTAAATAGACTCACACGAAGCAAATAGTGATCAGCTTGCTCTGGCTGTCGACTCCAGGCATAACGATGACCAAATCCTTGGACGCGATGTCACCCTAGCATTTTGCAGTACTACGGCATCAATCTCAAACAACACAGACTGTCACAGAAAAAGAAACTTACGGGCAAAGCAGCCATAGGATCCACAGACCGGGTCTTCCACGTCGGTACCACATAGAGGTCCACAATGTCTACATCTATGCCCTATATTGACATATTACATAATCATGAAGATTACACAACTGTTGGTTTGCACCACTCAGAGGCTCAAAAGCCATACTTAGACTGGAGTGGATGACAGTGTATTGTTTTATGATTATGGATAAAGCCTCACATGTCTTTGAGCGGCTTCGCTCACAAGGGTGAGGCATGCATTTCCAATCTGCAATAGAGAAAGAAAAAAGGTAAGTAATGTGTGTGTGTAGTGTAATTTGTAGAACACACACACCAGCATACATGTATGGTACTCCACAATTATTGTGTGTCGTTAAGATGAGGGTAAGATGAAGACACACAGCGTAGGCTAATAGAGATTCCTAGAAGAAGCCATACCATAACAGAAAGCCAGCTTGACCATAACAGAAAGCCAGGAACATAACAGGAAATTCATACCAGCTGGTTCAGAGTAAACAGTGTGTAGCGCACACACATCTGCCACGCCATACATAGACATTTGCGTTTGCACGCGCACGTAAGTCACATGTAAGGAAGAGGCCCTAGCAAAGTATGGAACAACAGTGCTGTGATTCTATTGGGTAACTCTAAAAGTGAATAACAAGCTAGGTTCACGTGCGATAACAACTTTGGACAGGAACTCGACGCCCACATGGGGTGTCTCCCCAATAATATATATGCGCTATATGGCACAAAGAAAGTTTAGTGCTGGCAGGGAGTGCTAGTGCGAGAGAGTAGGCAGTGCTGGGAGAGTGCTGTAGTCGAACCTGGGTGCTCATCATGTCTTGTTCTCCTCTGTTCTCCCAATCCCCATCATGTACTTTGTAACTTACAATAAATATACCATGTTAAAACCTTGAACTGCGGTCTTCATCCAATCCGACGGACAGTGTGTCCCATCACATTATTCGACATGTGCATTCATTTTGAATGCAATGCAATCCAAAGCACCACAGCCTGTATACCTACATTTGAGTCCATCCATCGGGGAGAGCCCAATGTCCAAAAGTCAGAGCGATGAAGACAGACTTTGCCATCCTTCACGATGACCTCTTCATCCCTTTTGGAGGCATCCAGTACATAGTCCAGCTGAAACAGATTGGAAAAACAGTTAAAAACAAGATAGTCAAATTAAAAGAATGACCACAAGTGAGAATACAGTAGATATATTCCGACCAACCAGCATTTGTTGACGTGGTTGCACCAGTCTGCACCAGACCAGAATGGTCAATCAGCGAGTCAACTGTTAATTGAAGGAAAAGGGACATGCATATGGAGAGGCAATTCAATATTTTGGCTATATTCCTTACTACCACAGCTTCAGGCAAAACTGCATTTTAATGTACCTTGGAAGCTACTTGCTTGAGGGATGTCCATTCCTGACTCTATGGAGAAGACTATGGAATTATTCAGAAACTACATACTGTAGATAGTCTTTACCAGTCATAATTGTATTAACAGTACCTCTGAAATCAGGCCTGATGAACGGCTTCAACTGAATAACATTAATTTTTGTTTTCAGCAGGGTGCCCGTCTATGGAGCCATTTCCGGGCCAAATGTTTTGATAATTTATTAAAAACAGTTGACGAAAAAACATTTAAATTGAAGTGGAAAAATAAGAATTGAAACCGAAAGTCTCACATTTGTATCTTGAACTTTGAAAAATAAAAAAACGTATTCAAACGTTTTTTTCAGTTCAAATGTATTTTTGATTCGCTTCTTCAACAGTTTTGAATAAATTATTTATTTTCGTTTTTCACTGTAAAATATATTTAGATTTTTGAGTAAATTATTTTTTTCAGTTTCAGATCTTATTTGTACGGATTCAAATCTTTTTTTTCGGCTTCAGATTTCTTTTTTCGCCTCTAACTTTTTTCACTTTCAGGTCGAAAAGTTTTACGTCTTGTTTTGGCCCTGAAGTTGCCTGGGGGCGCGGCCTCAACCGAGAGGGGCGTGGAATCCTGATTGACAGCCCCCCCCCCCCCCCCCCCCTGTGACGTCATCACCAAGCGTTGCGGCACAGGCAGCTACTAGCTAGTTCTGAATCTAGCAGACGGTTCCACAGTTTAGTGTTTGTTTACAATGGCGCAAGCACCAGGAGGAGTAGTATGTGTTGGTACCAGTGCCAGCGTTCAGGTAATAATATTATTATTAATAATAATAATAATAATAATAATAATGATAATAATAAGTATACTCTAGGACAAACATTACCATTGGGCAGACCAATGGAAAGAGACATTTACACGTTGTTCATGTATCATGCATCTTCTTCAACGCCCCTTATGAGGATTCAATGTTTGAAACTGTACTTTAGTTATTTATTTATGTGTGTATTTATGTATTTAACACGACAAGAATTACTTTCGCATTCTTGTTGTTGGCTATCTCTGGGCACAGGTGGTTTAGGCAAAAGGCTACATGTTTGAATAATATATGAATATTCTTTGTTTACAACGGAAGTAACTCATAACTCTCTGATATTAAGGGAAAATACTTTAGTTGCAGCCTTGCTGGACATCGGGTTTAGACTAGGTTTATGGTTGCCCACTAGACACTGTTAATGTTAAATTGTATGCTTTTTGTTTGTCAAATGTACAGTATGTGTAACTTAAACAATGATATAAGTCAGTACAATAATGTGAAATTCTGTTTTGTTGTTCTAGGACCAACTGAAAGGAGACTTTCTTCAGAGGCTGCTCTCTAAAGTTTCCCATGTCATGCATAGACTGCCTCTAGATGTGGACTTTTTGAGATTCGTTGTCAACCAGGAGATGGTTATATTTAGATCATTGTTAGGCCAGGTTGAGATGCCACAGGATGTCATCAATGCGTTCACTGAACTGTCAACACTTCTCAATGTACAGGACATCACAAATGAGTCCCATAGTCAGGTGCCACTGCCAGCAGTGTCACAAGGAGAAATGGGACGCCCCAAATATGTTGTGTCTCCTCAGACACTGCAGAGCCTGATAGAAATGTCCCTACCAGTGTCATGCATTGCAAGAACTTTAGGTGTATCTGAAAGGACAGTGAAACGCCGCATGCATGATAATGGTCTTTCCATAGCCCGGTCTTACAGTCACCTAAGTGATGATCAACTAGATCATTTGGTGAGATCAGTGAAGGCCAGAACCCCACACGTGGGATACAGAATGATGAAAGGAATTCTGCGGTCCATGGGACACCGTGTCCAGTGGAAGAGAGTGTCTTCATCCATGCATCGTGTCGACCCAGTTGGCGTACTGTCAAGATTGACAACGATGGGGTGTGTTGCAAGGAGGACATATTCTGTTCCGGGTCCTCTTCACTTGGTACATATTGACACAAACCACAAACTCATCAGGTATGCCATACATTTAAAGCTGAATATTTTATTTATTATCGCCTATGATATTTTAACACCCTTGCTTTGCATCAAACTAATCTATACAGATAATTAATTAAAAGTGATTTTATTCTCTCCCCAAAATATATGGCCTTGTTAATTTTGGAGGGGTTGATGGCTTCTCACGAAAGGTAATGTATTTAATAACCATTAATCATACATTAATTGAGATGACAGTTGAAAATTATACGTCTACTGCTAAACTTGCTATAGGTAGGACATTCTAAAAGGAATAGGCCTATAGGCTACTGTATCTGTATGCATATTATATTATACCACATAACTTAATATGTGGTGCATAAAAGCATGGATTTACATTTACAGGTTTTAAAATTATTATATTGCTTTCCACTGAATTATAATATTGACTGCTCCAGATGTACCTGGGTGCAGCAGCCAACAATAAAGCTTCCACTGCACTTGATTTCTTCTCAGAGGCAGTGCAAAAATATGGCGTTCCATTAAGGTAATCCCAACAAATATGTGTGGCCCACCATGTTAGTTATTGCTAAATGATTTGTGCATTACTACACTAAGTTGATTAATTGCCAAATTAAGCAAATCGTATACTTAAATACATTTTCAACATAAATGCTGCTTAAATTTATAGTATACAATACTTAATCACTCCACCATCTATTCTGGTAAATAATTAGAATGATTTGGCTCATACTATTGGGTATTACTTTTGTCTAATGACTATGTATTTTGAAAGTTGTTAAAGTTGAGTGTTGAAAGTTAATGTATCATGTATCTTTTTGTTTTTACTTTTTATGTGTGATATAGGCCTATTCTCTTTTAGAGTAAGAGGTGACCAAGGAGTGGAACATGTTGCCATAGCGCGAATGATGTTCACCATCAGGGGCTGCGGCAGGGGCAGTTTCATGTCAGGAAAGAGTGTGCATAATCAAAGGTGTATATATAATATTCAGATGTTGCCTCAGTCAACCGGAGTCATAATTTATGAAAATGATATTTATGATATATTTGATCATGTATTTGATAGGCTAATCCTTTTCTTTTTTACAGAATCGAGCGTTTGTGGCGAGATGTTTGGAACGGCGTTACAAACGTGTACTACGAGATTCTTCACAGCCTTGAGGATGAAGGTGTGCTTGATCCTGATGATAGCATCCACCTGTACTGCGCCCAGTATGTATTTCTTCCACGTCTGCAGAACGATCTCAATGTCTTCAGGATGGGTTGGGATAATCACCCTCTAAGGACCGAGCACAACAGGTCTCCACAACAACTGTGGGCATTGGGACTCCTCCACAATCCTGTAGATCCTCCGCAACTGGCAGAGGTACCAATTCAAGTTTTCTTTTAAGCAAACATATGAGCATTTGCGCCTGTCGTAGACATGCGCAGAGCAAGTTCAGTCAGGGAACCTCAGTCAGCGCGCCGGCCGTTAATTGGGCCACCACAGCATCATCACATGATTCACTCAGCCAATCACAGCTCACCCCATCTCTCATACCGGCTACTTGAACCAGAGGTTTGCATTCCTCTGCCTTCTTGTTTGCCCACTGCTGCTGTATCGGCGTGCTGCTGTCATACAACTTGCGCTCATTCTGCTTGCTTACTTGCTAATGCTTATTGTATACTGTGCGCTGCTGTATACAAGTGCGTGCTCAATTCTACTGCTGCTATATGCCACCAGTCTTGCCCCTGCTACAAGTGGCGTCTGTCTGGGCGATTATGCACTAAACGTTGCTTTCACGGTTTTCATACAATCCTGGTAAGTCAGTGCAGTCTAATTGTTTGGAAGAACGTGCACTGCTTTTGTTCACCGACGGAAATAACCTAGATCAAGTTGAAGCTGCTGCTTAAATGTTTTTTTTTTTCTGTTGCCATTTTATCGTTGTGCCTCGATCACACCGAGATCGCATTTGTTAGCCAATGTATTTCACGTCGGGTCCTGTCCTGCTCACAACACTAGTCAAGGAAGCAGCTTACCTGCCGTCAGCTCTGCTTTCTGCCGTTCTTCACATGTAAATCCAGGCCAAAGTTTTATAATCCGTTTTTTGACAGTGGTCACGCTTGGGGCGCATTCTTGTCTTGGCTGCGTAGTAGTATGCTACTAGTCAATATGTGGACGTAATATAGATTCAAGGCAGCAGGATTAAAGTATACACTGCGACTAGTTGTCCACAGTGCAGAGTAGGAGAGTGGCGACACGCTTTGTATAGTTCCACACATTGTTCCTTTGGCTGGAACTATCACATTGAGATAGAACGAGCACTTCCGCATTCCATTGTTGCCACGGGAATCAACACTGTCGCCACTATTACTAGATTACTCTGAGTATGCCCGCATCGCTTCTGTCAAGCATGTTGCCACGTCTGCACATTATAAGCGTCTTGGGCTTGTTTTATTAAAGTCACTTGCCGGGTGAACGTTGTTTAAACCCACGGTGCATTTGAAGCACCCTCAGTTTAATATGATGATAAACTTATTTGACGTTGTTGGATTGTTTTCATAATGATTCAAGATAGTTTGTGTGGCTTGTTTTCACGGACCTGGCTGCTTATCTCTTCCAATATGGCAACACAGTTCTCTGATCAGAATGAAACGTCCAATGCAGCATCAGTCGGAAGTAAATGGAGTTGACCAGAGCAACTGAGGGAGCAGTGAGGTTGCTCTTGGTTGCATAGGCCCACCTGGGTCCCAAGGGATATTTCAGTGTGAATTGTACCGTATCATGCATCTAGTGTTGGGCAGAGCCATGCTGGATATTTATTTTTTATTTTTGGCTGGAGGAATCAGTATCATGCCAATTGATTCATGCTAACTATCTATAAACTAATTGATCCTGCTGTTTAAGTAAATGATTTACCTGGCTATAAGGTGGATGCTTGCACATTCAGGAATCTCAACAATTATTTTAATTGGTAGTCCTATTATGAGGTATTTAGGAGGCTAATTGATAGGGAAATTAATGATCTGGAATATGTGTTGCAACTATTACCAGTTGTCAAGCACAGTTCAATGTAAGCGGTCTGCAGCTAGAGGATTAAAAAATGCCCAGAAAGCACTTTGGCTCGGTTACATTGGGGTCCTCCTTTTCAATGAATCAGATGCAGTACTCTCGATGGTTAGAATGTGCTCATGCTCATGAATGGAGAAACAGTCTATGGTACGGACGCACGGGATATAGGCCCTATGCGGGTGCGTAAGTTCTTAGAACGGTAGTGGGTGCCCCCGCCCCGCCCCCAGTGCGGGAGCGCACTCGTCTATTTGTTTGCATTGCACAGTGTGCTCAGTGCGCTATTTCCGAACGCGCCCATTGTGTCAGTGGGTGCTTCAGGCCTCAAGCACCCCCGACTCGATGCCTATGCCTATGCTTGGAGAAATGGCGGCATGGGTTACAGCAGAGCCATCTAATACTAGAAGAGTTACGATGAGCGGGCAGAAACCAAGCACTGTTCATGCAGCCTGAAAGGCGGACAAGTGGAGTTTGAATACATTGTTTTCAACAAGGGCGGTGCAAATAAGAGCTATTTAGGCATGTGTGCAACATGACAAATGTTTTTAAAGTATTATTCAGTGACGACTAAAGTCTCTGTAATGTGTTTGTCGTACGATTACTACAAACAATCTAAAATAAGGGATTTAAGAATACTAAAGCTGGGCTGTTGCCTGGGTCCATGCATTTCTGCCTACTTCTGTCCTTCTACCCATTTGTAGAAGAAGAGCCGCGCCATTGAACTGGCCCCATGAAGTGAACGGAGTTTTCGTAACTCTGTCTTACTCT
The DNA here is from genome assembly GCF_963924005.1 of Protomyctophum bolini. Taxonomy (NCBI): domain Eukaryota; kingdom Metazoa; phylum Chordata; class Actinopteri; order Myctophiformes; family Myctophidae; genus Protomyctophum; species Protomyctophum bolini. The sequence goes on along the minus strand of NW_027665450.1, from coordinate 88,148 downwards.
ATGGGTCTGTTTTACAGGTAAGTACATATGGTGTGCCAGGGAAGTGTTTAACATTAAATAAAACGTACAGTCTGTCTTTAAAGACAGGAATTGGCTCATTGCTAACATTTCTGCTATGCTTAGCCCAGGAACAGAGGCGTGGTGTTTTTCCTATGCTCAGCCCAGGAAAAGAGATATGGCGTTACTGCGTTGCTAACACTGCTGCTAAATGATTGATTTGAATTCTATCAGCGTTACGGCTTAGATGATACTACACTGTGACTGAAGCTAACTTGCTTTAACGTCAACTTTAGCTATATCCATGTAATTTTAAAGCCATCATAGCCTGTTCTCATACTGCTTCTGTTTCCATTTCCTGAGCGACAGCCCTTTATACTGATGAGATGAACCTTGGATGCCGGGAAGGTCCTCCCTGTGGGTTGCCGCATACAGTCTTCATCGCAGCTGCAGCCATTATCGATAGGCTCACATTGGTGGTATACGTGGATCTGCTGCTACTGAAACCATGAGGCAGGTCATCAGTTAATCAATCTGCATCTTCACCTAGGCTGCATTTGTTCTATTAATTCTATTCACATTAGGGCTGTCAGTTCACCTCTATAATCCAATTCGAATTTCATTGCTTAATTATTTGTAATTTTCGAATATATTCGAATATTTACATTGTATTTTAGCTCATATTTAGCCTATAATAATACACAGAATAACAAGGTTTTGACGATGCACGTTCTGTCCACTAGAGGGCCCCCCCTTCCAAACGACAAAGCAGTACTTTTAGAACATGTAATAATGGTTTTCGGCACAAAATAGCGTTTAAACTGTTGTTTTATTGAGCACAGTGCACTCAGCACGGTAAGATTGTTGTCTGTCTATAGTGCAAATGCATTTTACAGTGAACGTTGTATACTTCTGATACAGTATAGTCTGAGTAGTGAGTAGGCTAGTCAGGAATCATGAACTTTTTCTTTTTTCTTTTTAAACGGAATGCTGTCACGATGAACAGGCCATCATTAGTAAATAGCAATGAAGATATATAGAGATGCCTATATTTTGCGCTAAAGTAATTGTTGAATAACACATAAATGTAGGTTTTAACGCTAGAATGGCATTGTAGTGGACTATAGTGAGAGGCGAGCTTGTCTTTCCTTCATTGCGGGACTGCAGGACTAGTCTGGAGATATAGTCGTGGATGATCAGCTTCAGACAGTCGGTGTTTTGGTTCGTACCTGGAGTTTTGCATTATCTCCGCTGTGCACAGCAGCACAGGGGAACTGTCTTTAATATATCCATGGTCGTTTTCAGTTGCTTTCCATGTGCAACACAAAAGTAGCCTACCATGTGTTTGTTTTGGTAATAGCCTACTGCAGGCGCAGCCATGCTGATTCACGTAATCGCGTAGGACAAAATGAAACCAGCCGGACCAACGTTAATGGTTTAATGCACGTAGGACCCGCATTTTCAAACTGTCCACAATATGCGACAGACTCGACGGTACTAATAAAACATGCGAGTGATTCTTCTTAGTTGCAGCGCGCTGTGCGACTGCGTGTGTGCATGCGTGCAGAGGAGGGAGGAGGTGACGAGGCGCGCGTGTGACCGTGTGTGCGTGCGTGCAGATGGGAGATTTCACAGCGGTAGATTCGTTACTCAATACATTTAGTGAGCGGATAAAATAACATAAAACAAAATAAAAATATTAAATAGAATTAATAAATGATAAAAGCTCCATTCGAATGGCAATTTTAGCTTTCGAATATATATATATTTTTTAATATTCGAATTTCTTTCATATTATGAAATTCGTTCTGACAGCCCTAATTCACATGCAGTCGCTCAGCCGCTTAAGTAGTGTTTCGGTTGAAACATCTGTATCCTTGATATGTTGACATGAACGCAGCTCCTTCTACGGTCTTGGGGGAAGAGTACGAAGGGAGATGAGTTGCAGATAAATGGCTGAATTTAATACTTGCCGACAGATGCAAGTCTTCCGTGTTATTTGAGATACCTTATAAGCAGCGGTGGCATGCTTTTAGTCGGATAAAACCTGGAATGGGAAACGGATCAGTCATAATGAAGGAATCTGCATCACCCATCAATAAGGACGCTCCTCTGTTCCATCTATCGACACGTTACTCAGTGGTATAACTATTGGACCTGTGTTATGGATTATTTCATTCTAAGAGCTGTTCTAATTCCAGGTTCGTCAACGTAGAGATGCTTGTCCTGTTTAATTTCATGTTCTAGCTCAGAGGCCATGCTGATGGTTTCGAAGTTGCCTGGAAACCTTCAATCAAACCATGCTAAATTATTCCTGCCTTCTCTTAATTGCAGCTGCAAGCTCATGAGGTTACAGTATGTTTGCCAAATCGTCTTAAAACCTATGACTCTGCAGGGTCCTATTCATCTTTCCAAGTTGCTTTCTGTGTATCCTATCATAGTAGTGCTTTTAGTTAATTGTTTTAAATCTCAAAAGGCATTATAACTGGCGTTCAGCTTTACTCCAGATCCTTCAGTGAGTAATCTACTGGCAATCCTATAATAGTTTTGTTTTTTTTACTTCTATGTGGTGAATCCTATGCATGATATTTCCACTTCTGACTTTGCTTGGATGCCCACCATAAATCTCAAAACAACTAATTTCATTAAAGGGACACTTCACCCTTTTAGCAAAAAAATATATATCAATGAACTTTCTAAGATTTACTACACTTTCCTGGCGTTATTTTTTGTGTAATCTCTGGTTTTAGATATTTTAGATTATCCGACTGGCACTTACGTCAGATACAACGTTTTCACTACACGTCCGGACTACAGGGTGTTTCGTCAGACTGCAGTCTGACCAGCCCCCAAACACAGCCGTCACGTACACCGGGGTGTCCCTAATATTGTTCCACCTCCTACAACCTCTGATAACCCCACCCCTACCGCACCGCTGCATTCCTCGCATTGTTTACAACATGGCGTCTGCAGGAACACCAGAGAGTGAGCGCCCCATGGATGAAGAGGACTACTTTCAAGTCATTGTGGAATCGGAAGTACAGCAGGGTTATTTATTTGAACCCGTGTACACAGAGGAACAACTCCGGCGCAGAGACGAGGAGGAGGCAGCTGCTGCTGCAGCCAGGCAGGCAGCAGTAGTTGCTGGGACGGACGTGGAGGAGCAGCGCGTCGGGAATGATTCGTGGTGCCTGTGCACCAACTGCGTGCCCATGGACACTGAAATTGCTTCGCTGTGTTGTCACGAATTCCCCCGTGCACAATTCCTAATGGATGAACTGTTGGATGAGCGAGATGCCAGGGGGGGGGGGCACCAGGGCTGCCGATATGTGTCACTCTCCACGACAGCTTTGGGAGAGACAGCGAGATCAATTCGTGGCGGTGACGACTCGCCACGACCTATTTTTTTACGCCATGACGTATTCTTCATTATCCGCCATGGCAGAACAGAATCCGCCGTGGCGAGTACAGAATCCGCCGTGGCAGCGACTCGCCACGACCTATTTTTTAACGCCATGGCGTATTCTTCATTATCCGCCGTGGCGAGTACAGAATCCGCCATTGTTTATTATTTTTTTGCGTGCCGTGGTGCAGGTTTTATTGTCCTAGTAGTACTATTCTCGGAATTATTTCATCCTCTTGTAGCGTAACGGTGTGTGTGCGTGCGTGCGTGCGTGCTTCATCGTATTTATTATTATTACCTGCATATTAATAATAATAATAATAATAATAAATACGATGAAGCACGCACGCACACACACTGTATACGCACGCATACACGCACGCACACTGTATACGCACGCACGCACACACACTGTATGTACGGGTAAAAAAAAAACTTAAAAAAAAAAAACTTTGCTTTTTGCAAGAATCGAACCTGGGTCGGCACAGTGCCTTGACTATAGGGGCGAGAGCGCTAACCGTTACGCTACAAGAGGATGAAATAATTCCGAGAATAGTACTACTAGGACAATAAAACCTGCACCACCGCACGCAAAAAATAAATAAACAATGGCGGATTCTGTACTCGCCACGGCGGATGCGTGCGTATACAGTGTGTGTGTGCGTGCGTGCGTGCGTGCGTGCTTCATCGTATTTATTATTATTACCTGCATATTAATAATAATAATAAATACGATGAAGCACGCACGCACACACACACACACTGTATACGCACGCATACACGCACGCACACTGTATACGCACGCACGCACACACACTGTATGTACGGGTAAAAAAAAAACTTAAAAAAAAAAAACTTTGCTTTTTGCAAGAATCGAACCTGGGTCGGCACAGTGCCTTGACTATAGGGGCGAGAGCGCTAACCGTTACGCTACAAGAGGGTGAAATAATTCCGAGAATAGTACTACTAGGACAATAAAACCTGCACCACGGCACGCAAAAAAAGAATAAACAATGGCGGATTCTGTACTCGCCACGGCGGATAATGAAGAATACGCCATGGCGTAAAAAAATAGGTCGTGGCGAGTCGCTGCCACGGCGGATTCTGTACTCGCCACGGCGGATTCTGTACTCGCCACGGCGGATAATGAAGAATACGTCATGGCGTAAAAAAATAGGTCGTGGCGAGTCGCCGCCGCCACGAATTGATCTCGCTCCACCTGAGCTTTGGAGCGCAAATAGACATGTCCTGGAAACTTATTTCAGGATTCCCAAAAAAAACTGGGCGGAACAACCCGAACCAGCGGGTGTGGATGGACTGTTGACTCACGAGTAAGTTTATTGCTATTAAATAGAAATGTAGCATTGTAGCCGCTCTTCAACTTCTTACGTTGTGTCTTTTCGCTTTGGGTATGCTAAACCATGGAGCCAACTAGCCCTGGTCCAGTGTCTAACGCACTGGACCAGTGCTAGGAGGCAACACGAGTCCTGATCTGAGTGAATTAGCCTGTTTTCTAAATACAATATCCTACTTGAGCAACACAACAATATGGCATCAATCTATTTATTCTTGGATTTCTGGAGCCACAGGCAGCTGGAATTGTGTTATTGTTTGTCTGACTAGTGGTGGCTTGCATTCCTTCTTCTAGACCAGTGGTTCCCAAACTTTTTCATGTCAAGGACCCCCAGTTTGACATGCATTAGTCTATGGACCCCCATTTTAATGGCATTTATATCTCTGGAAACCCCCATTTATATTGTAAAATCAATGTTGTACACATGGAACAGTTACAGATCAAGGGTCCATTTGGTTCTAAACTATCATTTAGCCCCGGACCCTACCTTGGGAACCACTGTTCTCGTTTTACATGTCAATATAAGACTGTGTATATTTACTGTAAGCATTGAAAGTCAATTCTATTCAACTGCTATGTATTATTTTCGAGCTGTCATATTCCAGTCTGTGTCTGACATAGTTGTATCTAATCACTTATTGTTTTACTGTCAATTATATATTTCAGTCAATATCGCTTGGTAGCCTACAGGCATTTCTTGGAGTGGATCTTACAAGGCGAGAGACTTGGTGCTGACAACCGTATTGTCTTACCAGCTTGTGTCATAAAGGCCATCCGGTCCAAATTTCCCTCTCCAACGGGACAGTCAATAAAAATTTGAGCTTCACATTTTGGTTGCAATATTCATTGAATGTTTGCCTATAATAACACTGAACTTTGGGTGCAATATTGTAATAAGTAGGCTACTGTATTTATTACTTGACCAGTAATTCAACTGTTTCATAACCATTTGATAGCATTTCAGCTGTGACACTGTAAAGTGAAGGGTCCTTTTGAACATCATTAGAAATTGGCCCAGGATTTATTTGACAATGTCTGATAAAGAAGTATTGCTGTCCATTAGTCAGATAACAGTGAAAACTACCCAAGAACATGTGAAGAGTAAAAAACATAAGCAGAGAGCTTAGAGTGCTTTCTAAGCATTCAAGTCTACTACCCTAGTTCAATATGTATAATGTATCACTATTATCAACTTCAAAGGCTGACAAATAATAATTGCATCTTACATGACATAGCTTGGTATATGCTAACAATGGGAAAAGGACACAGTGATGCAGTAGTTTTTTTTAACTTCAACATCGGCACATACAAGAATGTTCTCTAAAACCAGGGCATTACAATTACAGTATGCAAAATCACATGCCCTCACGGGCCTCACTGCAATGAGACATTCCGTGCAGGGACCGGCCTCATCAGCCATCTTCGCACCCACAAGACGTGTAGTCAATTGGCCATCTTCGCTTGCGAAGGACGAACATGATGGATTGTTGCTGATTCAATAGGCACACCTTGATTGACAAATACATAAGCAATGAGAAACAGGTAAAAAGTTTGCATTGCTGCTTGATTCAATAGGCACACCTACTGTAGAAGTAATAGTAACATTGTATGCTTTGTGGTTCCTCAAATTGCATTCAGTAAGCTGTAGAATAAGCATGAATGCACACAGACATGTTCTGCCAAAACAGTATGGGTATCCAACACACTTTCCTTGTACTCCAAATATATAAATATGATATCTAGTCCAGTTATTGTCACAAGTTTAGAGGAGTGAAAATGTGTGAAATTATTTGCTTTTACAAAATATAGTAATACAGGAAGATAATTCCTGTTTGATGTGCCACATAGCCATGCAGCAGCAAGACTCAACACCCAGCTTGATGGATCATGGGAAGTGTTCTGCCTTTTTCAGCACATGCAGTTTGTGGACAATTTGGAGGTCCTCGTGATGTGTACTTGAACTTTGCCAAACTGCCATTTTCCATTTCCTGCAAATGAGAGCCATAGAAAACAAGAAAATGGTCAGATCAAATGTATATAGTTATATACACACACACACACACACAATACTGCAGGGTTCAAGTAATGACAATGGAATGAGGCAGCATGACAAGGAACTTGAAATTGCTGACCGTCTCCACTGCTGCAACACAGTAGATTCCCAGCCTCCTGTGGTCCATAATCAGCTCCTTGAGTGTCCTTCGTTGAGTTTGAGGTTGTCATGACACCACTGTACAGTCTTGCCGTCACTGAAGAAGCCCATCAACGTTGAGTGCTCTGCATGGTCCCCGGCAGCAACTGCATCAGGAGAGGAGAGGTGTCACGGTCACAATCAAGGAGAAGACTTTTGGTTTCTCATCATGTAGGACTTACCTGTTAGAGCCGACTCATATGCCTGGCCAGTAATTCCTGCAATGGAGGTGCAGGTGTCGGAGCAATGTTGGGGGGAAGATCTGGTTGAGGCTGATGGAGTGAGGATGTCGGGGCTTTGTAGCGCACATCTGGGTCCTGACGGCGCTCATACACCATGTCCATGAGCCGGTGTCTGAAGTTGGTGGTGCGACGCTTGTAGATCTTTTTCATGACCCATTTGCCTGAGCGCCTGCAGGCGACCCTCTTGTGACGTAGTGCACCTAAAATGAAGGAGAAAAGAGTTTTGAGAAGGACTCACCATTGCAATTATGCTGCAAGTGTAACAAATAAAATGTGATATTGTAGGAGTGCCGGTGTAGGGAGAGAAAAGAGAGATTTATTCTCGTATTGGAAAAGCCAACAATGGTGGCACTCCGTTTATTTTAACAGAAGAGAGAGACAACAACAAACTTGTCGCATAGAAAAAACGTCAACTTGTTACTACGTCAAAGCTCCTAAGGTAACACACTATGCCTTGCATTAAAGTGAGAGGAACAACCATATATAACATGGACAGGAACGCAGTGAATTATAAATGTCATTAATAACTGTTCAGTGTGTGTCTATCCACCACACACGTCCCCCCAGAATTCACAAGAACTGGCCCAGTGAAACGACCAGGGACCCGAATGACCCGCCCAAAGCTATTCCGAAGCTCCTGGGCAGGCAGAGGGGGCCGCAGCGGGAGGGTGACCGACGGGTGCTGACGGCAAGCAGGCGCCGGGCGGCCGTGTGGGAGATCCAAAGGTGGTCGGACCCGTTCCAAGGGAGCCCCACCCGGGGGACGACCGCGGCGCGGTGCCTGAGCCACTTCAACCGGGCGGCTCAAATCCAGGTGGGCTGGCTTCAGCCGGTCCACTGAGATGCGATCCAACCTGCCCCCAACATCAACAACAAACGTCTTGTCGCCAGCCTCCACCACCCGGTAAGGACCATCGTAAGGCGGTTGCAGGGGTCCACGATGGGCATCATGGCGGATAAACACATACCCCGCCGCTCGCAGGCAGTGGTGTGAGGTCGGGACGGGCAGGAAAGTCTTAGCAGCATCCAGGAGAGTACGGCGTTGGTCAGAAGCAGACCAGGGGACAGTAGTGCAGGGAATAAAATCCCCTGGGACCCTGAGGGTCTGGCCATAAACTAACTCCGCCGAGGAAGAAAGGAGGTCTTCCTTAGGCGCAGTCCTAATCCCCAGCATCACCCAGGGGAGTCTGTCAATCCAGGTGTCGTCCTGGAGAGTAGCCTTAAGCGCAGCCTTCATGTCCCTGTGAAAGCGTTCACACATGCCGTTGGCCTGGGGGTGGTATGCCGCCGTGCGGTGGAGCGAGACACCCAACTGATGAGAAACAGAAGTCCAGAGTTCGGAAGTGAACTGGGGGCCACGATCGGAAGACAGATCAGAGGGGGCACCGAACCGGGCGACCCAGGTACCGATGAAGGCCCGTGCCACATCAGCCGCTGTTGTTGCCAACAGTGGGACTGCCTCCGGCCAACGGGTGGTCCTGTCCACCATAGTCAGGAGGTGAGTAAATCCCCTGGAGGGAGGAAGGGGTCCCACAAGGTCAACATTGACATGGTCAAAACGCCGTTCAGGAACAGTGTAGGGCTCCAAAGGGGCCTTAACATGACGATGGATCTTTGCACGTTGGCATGCCACGCAGGTTCTGACCCATTCGCGAATGTCCTTCTTCATGCCATGCCAGACAAACTTTGCCACCACAAGACGTTGTGACGGCTTACTTCCTGGGTGCGAGAGCCCATGTATGGCGTCAAAAACAGTCCGCCGCCAGACCTGCGGCACCACAGGACGTGGTAGCGCCAGAGACACGTCGCACAGTAGCGTCGTGCCGTCATCGCCAAAAGGTACGTCGGCCAACTCGAGGCCAGTGACTGCTGTCCTGTAAGCCTGAATGTCAGGCCTGGTCCACAGCCATCCGGGTATAATCGATCCCTAGATGCACAGCTCCAATGACTACACGAGAGAGGCAGTCAGCCACGGGATTGTCCTTGCCTGACACGTGTTGGACGTCCGTGGTGAATTCAGAGATGAACGCCAGGTGGCGCTGCTGCCTGGCCGACCATGGTTCCGACACCTTGGCCATGGCGAAAGTCAAAGGCTTGTGGTCAACAAAGGCAGTGAACGGACGAGCCTCCAGTAGGAAACGGAAGTGGCGAACCGCTAAATACAGGGCGAGGAGCTCACGGTCAAAAGTGCTATATTTCTGCTCGCTGGAACGAAGTTGGCGGCTGAAAAAAGCGAGCGGTTGCCAAATGCTCTTGACCAACTGCTGGAGAACAGCACCCACAGCATAATCCGACGCGTCCGTGGTGAGAGCAACAGGAGCCCCCGGCACTGGGTGAGCCAGCATGGTCGCCCCCGCGAGGGCATGTTTTGTCGCAGAGAAAGCCGCCAACATCTCTGCGGACCAAGAAATGGGGTGCTTAGGAGGGTTTTTCCCCTTGAGAGCGCTGTACAGGGGCCGCATCAGGTCGGCAGCACGAGGCACAAAACGGTGGTAAAAATTTACCATGCCACAGAACTCCTGTAGAGCCCTGACCGTGAGAGGCCGTGGGAGCTTCAGCACTGCCTCCACCTTCGAGGGCAGTGGAATCGCTCCGGCTGTAGTGATGTGGTGGCCCAGGAAATCCATAGCAGAAACTCCAAACTGGCACTTCGCCGGGTTGATGATCAAGCCGTGCTGCCTGAGACGACTGAAGAGAAGCCGTAGGTGCGACAGATGCTCCGCTTTCGACGAGCTGGCCAGACAAATGTCATCGAGGTAGACAAAAACGAATGACAAGTCGCGCAGAACCGTGTCCATCAAACGCTGAAAGGTTTGGGCAGCATTTTTTAGTCCGAACGGCATCCTGAGAAACTCAAAAAGCCCAAACGGGGTGATTACCGCTGTCTTTGGGATGTCCTGAGGATGCACAGGCACCTGGTGATAGCCTCGGACAAGGTCCACTTTTGAAAAAATAGTCGCACCCGCCAGATGGGCCGAAAAGTCATGGATGTGTGGAATAGGATAGCGGTCAGGCGTAGTGGCAGCATTAAGGCGCCGGTAGTCGCCACACGGGCGCCAACCACCATTGGACTTGGGCACCAGGTGAAGGGGGGAGGCCCAGGGACTGTTTGACCGACGCACGATTCCAAGGCGCTCCATTGCATCGAACTCCGTCCTAGCGATGGCGAGCTTGTGTGGGTCAAGACGACGGGCCTTGGCGTGCACAGGTGGGCCCTCGGTGGAGATGTAATGCAACACGCCATGTTTGGTGGAGGCGGACGAAAAAGTAGGCGTGGTTATGTCTGAGAACTCGTCGAGGAGGTGAGAAAAGTCATCAGCAGGTGAGAGGGCACTGGACAGCCTTGTCGGGGCAGTGCCACTGTGCTCACACGGAAATGAGCTGAACGTCTCGGCATGGACGAGGCGTCGGTTCCTCACGTCGACCAGAAGTTTATTGGCAAAAAAAAAATCAGCGCCCAAGAGGGGGGTGGAGACTTCCGCCGACACAAAATCCCATGTGAAACGCTGACCAGCAAAACACACCGTCACAGTGCGTGTGCCAAAGGTGTGGATTGTGCTGCCATTGGCTGCCACAAGGGGGGGGGGGGGCGCGTGGCCCTGTGCGAATGTCTGTGGCTGAAGCTGGCAACGTACTCATGTGGGCGCCTGTATCACACAGAAAACGACGACCGGAGAGGGCGTCAGTGATAAACAACAAGCCGCTGGTATGGCCGTCACCCACGGCTGCTAATAGGTGGCGGCCGGTGCGTTTCCCGACGCACTGAATGTACAGGGAGGAAGGCATTTCTTGGCTTTATTGCCAAACTTGGCCATGGTAGAAACATAATCCTCCTGACTGCTTTGCACGTCGGGGCATAGAGTTAGTGGCAGAGATGGAGTATGGCTGATATGCATTGTCATCACTGGAGGTAGTAGTGGGCGTGGCTGCAAAACATTTCTTGCCGGCTGAGAAAAATGTATCTGCCTCCCTGGCCAGCAGACGAAAATCAGTAACAGCAGAATTTGCGAGTGCCAAACGAACCTGGTCTGGAAGCTGTTGCAGGAAGAGTTCCTTGAAAAGAAAACAAGGCTGATGGTCTCCCAGCAGAGCCAGCATGTGATCCATCAGCTCCGACGGCTTACTGTCGCCGAGACCGGGAAGCGAGAGGAGTTGGCGCGCACGCTCGGATTCATTAAGTCCAAAAGTCTCCAGTAAATGCGCCTTCAAAGTGCCGTATTTATTCCTCGCCGGAGGACGTTCTAGTAGACTCACCACTCTCCCTGCAGTCGCGCTCGTAAGAGCCGCCACCACATGATAAAACTTTGTTTCATCAACTGTGATCTCTTTGATGGCGAATTGCGCCTCCGCCTGTGCGAACCAAGCGCTGGAATTCTGTTCCCAAAAGTCGGGCAATTTGAGCGAGGCTGACATGTTCAGTATATGATAAAACTCTGGAAACGTCCAAGAGTATCGGGGTCACCAATGTAGGAGTGCCGGTGTAGGCAGAGAGAAAAGAGAGATTTATTCTCGTATTGGAAAAGCCAACAATGGTGGCACTCCGTTTATTTTAACAGAAGAGAGAGACAACAACAAACTTGTCGCATAGAAAAAACGTCAACTTGTTACTACGTCAAAGCTCCTAAGGTAACACACTATGCCTTGCATTAAAGTGAGAGGAACAACCATATATAACATGGACAGGAACGCAGTGAATTATAAATGTCATTAATAACTGTTCAGTGTGTGTGTCTATCCACCACAATATATCTGCTCCCAAAACACACCTGTACAAGTAGTGGCTTGCCTCCTCTTTACAATATTTTCATTGTGCTCCATGATGGCTAGGTGAGCTCTCTCCTGCATCCCCATATAGGAGAAGTGTTGGCGCTTAGGCATGTACTTCAGAAGAGCACTGTGGAACACCTCCAGCTCACCTGTGTGTTGCAGCCAGAAAGCACATAAACATCTAGGGCTCCATCTTGCGCCACCCTTATCCCCAAACTAAACTAAACTTTTTACTATTTTAAAAAACATTTTAAAATAGTTCAACTAGCCATCTACATCGAAACATTGTGAGCTTGTATATCGGCTATTTGAACTATTTTAAAAGGTTTTTTTAAATTAGTTTAGAGATAAGGTGTTGTGCAAGCTATAGCGCCTACTGTAAAACAGTATGTATCATTTGAAAATTGGAACTTACCAGTATGCTTGAAGTGCCCCATTTGTCGAAGGTCCTTAAGCCTACCGTCCTGTACCAGTGAGGCCAGCGTCCTGAAGGATGCAGAGTCACTCTTGAGCCACTTTGTCATCCGCCGCTGCTCTGCACTGAGTGGAAGATGACAACACCGGTACGTGTTGCCGTCCTCTGTCCACGTGTGCTCATCACACACATGGTGCAGGACGGACAGCCAGCGCTGCTGCAGTAGCTACAGTAGTGTGAATATCAGTTACACTGCTTGGTAATGACTGGCACAATGGAAAGAAATTGCAACTGTCTGAGAACAATCCAGAATATTACAGATGCACAGATCACTCACCTCTGTGTCACCCTCACAGGTTCCACAGGAAAACCACATGTGGTTATAAATGGACCTTTGAAGAACATACATCAAGAAAAAGTGATTAGACATCACGAACAAATGACATGTTTGAAATGTGTCTACTTTGATGAAACACTCACATTGTCCAACCGCGCAATAGCTCCATGCATTTCTTCTGGCTTCTGGATTTCAACTTCTTCAGGAAACCTGAACACACACACACACACACACACACACACACACACACACACACACAGTGCACTGTATTGCATCACAGTATATAAGCATAAGCATAATATATAAGCATAGTATATAAACAGCTTTGAACCCATTATTTTCTCACTGTTCTACAAGTACGACTACACCCGCCATAAATATAGCTAACCTTTAGCAGTATGCCATATATCAAACTCGTGTTTGATCTCAGGGTGCTCAATCCTCATCCTCTTCCTAATTGATGGAGAGCGGTCTGTGGTCATCACCTCCACATCTAGCCCCATACCAAGCAGTGCTGCAAGTATGGAAAATGTATTTATGAAGTGCCTTTCAAAACATAGTTACAAGGTGCTGTACAATTATCAAAATGAAACAAACAAGGCAACATAACAGCAATAAAGCATAATGAGGACCTGTCATTCCACGCTTGAAGCCCTCTGGTTCCATCATAACGGAGCTGGATGCTTCGGTGACCTGGAAGGAGGAGCAAGAAACAAAACGCAGCAGAACAGAAAGTTATTTCAATAACGGCATGCTACTACACATGCCGACGATCCTGCTGTGAACACAACATTTAAAAACCTCAAAATTACCTGTACTAGTTCAGTGTGAAGGATCTCCTTTGTGTCGTCCAACATGAAGGAGTAATGGCAGTATTTGGCACTGAACCCAGGTGTGTCACATCTGGCATCACCATTGAGTTGGGGCCGTTGTTGGGGCTCATCATCGTCTGGTACCTGCTTCAGGAAGACTCGTGCTAGGAGTTCATTCCGCTGTTCCTGATACAGTTCCTCAATGGCAGGGTGTAGATATGCCTTTTGGATGGCATGAAATGTTGTGGTACCAATCATATGCAACTTCATTGCCTTACACCAGTTTGAAAGCTCAGTGAAGGTGCCCCCCGTGAACAGAGCAGAGGCAGCAGCTTGCAGGTTGACCTCTGGCATTCCCCTGACATCCGGCGATGACCTCCATATGTCCTTGTGGCCACCATTGCACTGCCACTTGACATTCAGCTGTGCACCAGTATGAAACTTGTGCACATTTGTGTCAAGGAGTGCTTCTCCACAGAACTGGCAGAACCTGAAGGGGGACATTATTCTCTCCTCATCGACAAGGACCTTCCCAGTACATCTCACGCCCTCTTCCTCCTCCTCCTCCTCCTCCTCCTCCTCCCCAGATGAGGTATCGGGCTGGAAGCTGTCATCTCCTGGGTCATCAGCCTCCACACTGGTCTGAGAAGAACTCTCAAATTCACTCGAACGATATCCTGTGGTCTGCATGAAAAACAGAATTTGATAGCAATCTCTTTCATATGAAACTTTTAATTACATATGCAGCTAGAAATGGATGAGACAACCCGAGTATATATTCTCAAGTGAGTTTTCTTTTCACACAGCAAGGCTAACTTACAGATTGACTTGGCCCTGCCACTGCCACTGGAACGCTATACGACGGTTCCTCTGCCACTACCACTGGAAGTTCTGGACTCTCTGGAGCGCTGTGCACTGGTTCCTCTGGCACTGCCACTGCCACTGGAACGCTGTGCACTGGTTCCTCTGGCACTGCCACTGCCACTGGAACACTGTGCGACGGTTCCTCTGTCTGGGTGAGAGTAGAAACAGTTACTACAAAAAATTACTACATCTGGACAGCTGTATGAGGCCTGGTGAGGAATGGTTTAGTCTAGGGGTAGACAACCAAGGATGGTGATCACTGGCACACTGGCAAGTGTGAGAGACAGGCTTTTTGGTAAACTATAAAAAATAAAATAAAATAAATAAAGTCCCTCACATTTGTATGTAAACTATGAACTCCGACTGCATGGGGAGAGTCGAGTTATTGCTCTGAATCTAATGATCATTATAACTAACAATGTGAGACAACATTTTTAAAATGAAGGGAAAAGGTTATATTTGTGTACAATCAAAATATGTTCTATCATATTCTGTCATTAAAATTAACGTTGACATGGCACACTGCCTATTTAGAAAATACAAACATGGCACTTTCTAAAAGGTTGCAGACCCCTGGTTTAAAATAGTTTCTCAGACTTGTAGTTTCTGAGTTAGTTGTCCAAACAATTTACACATTTGTTTTATTTTGTATTTTATTAATTGGACTTGTTTCTTTTCCTGACTAACACTAATCATGTGAGATATTATAGAAGTGTAAGATCACAATAAATGGCATTACAGCAGTGCTGTGAAACATCTGGCCCAGTCTGTGACCAGTTTGGAGGGAGGGAGGCATTGTGAACTATATTTTCCAACGTTGAGAAGTGAATTTGAAAGGAACGGACATGTTCCTCCAAATGTTTACAGTTGGGGGTTTTGATAGCATGCGTTGAAAAAGACGTTTATTAAAACGCCAAACAAACAACAAAAAGATGGGCCACCATGGCATGGCAGCCAAATAGACCCATTTATGCTACCATATGTTATAGCCATGTTTTCTCAATGTACTCGGATGAAGTCATGTTTCATACTGTATACTAAATACTATCACGATTCGATCAAAACAGTACTATGACAATTACTGTAAATAACGTTATATGAATACCTCCGTTCGACTCCTTTTCGCTGGCGGAGGTTCAGCGGCCTCTGCTTGTTCCTCCAGGTTGATGGAAGGAACAGCGGTGGTCGACAGAACGGCTCCAGGCATTCTACCACCCATAAGACGGTACCTCGTCATGTCGCCCCGTTGAAACTCCTCCGGTTGGAAGTGCAGACTACACACACGCTCATTCTGTAGCTCCATGAGTGCCGTGTTCTCATTGTACTTCGGGTTCCTGATTGCTCTGACCCATTCCCTGCAACGCGCTGGGTCGTTGACTGGGAATTTGAAAGAGCTAAGTTCACCAGGATGATCCCTCCGCTTCCGAAATGTACACGGTGGTACCGCGCAACGCCAAACAACTGACATAATTTAACTTCCAAAAAGTCGCAAATACTCAAGAAACAAGTCTGATAAATCAAGACTGCTCTGAACTCCTACTCTACAAAGTGAATATGGCGCTCCTGAGAATTTATACCCAACACCTGGGCGCTAAGCATGCCCAGCTGTGTTGACACGTGATATGTGTATAGCCGGTGATGTTATTGTCTATTGGAACCAGTGTGGTTCACAGGGTGGATGTGTTTGGTAACCGCGCCCCCTCGGGGAGGTTGGCTGCGCAAAGCATTCTGGTAGTTGAAGTTATTAAGGAAGTGACAACATTGTC
Source organism: Protomyctophum bolini (assembly GCF_963924005.1). Classification (NCBI taxonomy): domain Eukaryota; kingdom Metazoa; phylum Chordata; class Actinopteri; order Myctophiformes; family Myctophidae; genus Protomyctophum; species Protomyctophum bolini. The sequence continues at coordinate 72,000 of NW_027665450.1, read as the reverse complement.
TCTGACGTGAGTTCCAATCGGAAAATCTAAAATATCTAAAACCAGAGATTACACAAAAAAATAACGCCAGGAAAGTGTAGTAAATCTTATAAAGGTCATTGATATATATTTTTTTGCTAAAAGGGTGAAGTGTCCCTTTAAGGTATATCTGTGACAGCAACTAACACTAGTCTTTGTCCTTTCTCTTCCATGCCTCGTTTTCTGCCATGCTGTCCATCCGCAATGTCATGAGCCCCTATTCATGATGGATTCCGGGAAGCCATGGCCGGTCCTGCAAAAGCTGCTTATTCTGTGTCAAGGCTGTGGGCTGCCTCCTAATCTCTACACGTCACTCTTTAGGATCGGCGCAGCTACCACAGCAGCACCAAAGTTCAAAATGCTACACTCTACAAGCTCTGGGCTGGTGGTCTTCTGCAGCTGATGAAAGCTATGCTCTGCTAAACGCAAATGCATTTTTCTGGCTCAGAACTAATGAGCTCTGAATCATGTTGGTTACGTTGCTGCTGCTGCATATATTCATTATTTTTGCTCCTTATGCTGCAGGATATTATTAATACTCTTAAAACTGTTTCTGCATGATCTTTCTGTTTCTTAGGCCAGTGGTCCTCTGCTGCTTACGAAAGCTATGTTAAACTAGTCTTGAAAGATATTTTGCAGGCTCAAATACTAACTAGTTGCGAATAGTGTGTTTGCTACTGATTTTCTTTGCTTACTGCAGAAGTGTATAATTAATTCTTAAAACTGTATTTTGTATATTACTGTGGCAGAACTCGCAGCAGCAGCGTTGCCGCATCATGATCATGCATGCGATCATGTTGCCAATTTGCAGCTCCAGGTGGTAGACTACTGGGTACTGATTTCAGACATTAATGATAATGATAGAATGTCCTTTTCGGTGATCCTGGTTGGGTTGGGTTCATGTTGGTTTGCTGCGCAGTGGCAACCAGGACACCGTTTAGGACCCCTGAATTTCAGGGATCAACAGGCGCTGTACTGTTGAACACATTGACCTAGTCATCACATAATGCTAGAACAGGCGCTGTACTGTTGAACACATATATAGCTTAGGGTTGGTGATGATCTGCTTTTTGGGGGATTCGGATGTTTTGCGCTGTTTGGGGGATTCGGAGTCCCTATGGTCGGGACTGATGCGCTTGACCTGTACCTAAAAAGCAGATCCAATACATCGCCAAACCATAATAAATATATTGCATTGATTATCTATATTCAATAAATATATATATTACATCCTCCTTGAGTTGTCTGACTGAAATGAGCATAGCGCCTGTCGTAGACATGCGCAGAGCAAGTTCAGTCAGGGAACCTCAGTCAGCGCGCCGGCCGTTAATTGGGCCACCACAGCATCATCCACATTCACTCAGCCAATCACAGCTCACCCCATCTCTCATACCGGCTACTTGAACCAGAGGTCTGCATTCCTCTGCCTTCTTGTTTGCCCACTGCTGCTGTATCAGCGTGCTGCTGTCATACACTTGCGCTCATTCTGCTTGCTTATTGCTAATGCTTTATTGTATACTGTGCGCTGCTGTATACAAGTGCGTGCTCACCCACCTCCACCCCAGCTACCACCTGTCGTTTTGGATCTACTGTTTTAGGTACGGGGGATTCGGAGTCCCTATGGTCGGGACTGATGCGCTTGACCCGTACCTAAAAAGCAGATCCAATACATCGCCAAACCATAATAAATATATTGCATTGATTATCTATATTCAATAAATATATATATTACATCCTCCTTGAGTTGTCTGACTGAAATTTTCCCCCTGAGGAAAAATGAGCAAGACCGCACTGAAATTATCCACATTTGATAAATTAATGCAGTTCAGTCTGTCAAATAATTTACCATCTTTTGACGGACTGATTGATCCATCAGTAACGATTCTGCCTCATTGAAGTCGTGTTCGGTGGCGATTGGCAGCTGGAAGGGGAGCATAAAATTTGTGGTGGCTGGTCCTCGGGTACCACCCGCTGTCACATTGCCCTCAGCCAACTCCTTCATGAACTGGACATCTCTGGACAGATCCTTTACCACCACAAGTACTTCAGCAAGCATTGAAGTCATCTTCTGGATGGCAAGATCTTCAGAAGAAAATTGAAAATCATGAATTGAAAATAACCTGCAAATGACACATTAGGAATTACATTATGTCCAATAGACTTGCCTTTCATAAGCTGCCCGTCACCGCCGGCCATCTGTGTGGTTCCATCTGTAAAACACAAACATTCATGCAACTTAAAAATCACTGCACACATTTGGAAAGGTTAGACGTTTGTGTGCGTGTGTGTATGTGTGACAGCAATTTATTTTTCTTTAGTAAACAGAAAAGGCATTTTCAGTATCCAATCAGGAGAGAGAACTCATACAGATGAATTGAATACACAGGACCACAATGGAAACAAGCTCTGAGGGCTTTTAAACATTGTATAACTGTACTCAATCAATCATAGAGGTGGACAAGAAGTGAACAATGACCATCATTCGAATAGAGATCCAACCTGTCACACATAGATTGGAAAATGTCTACAAATATGTTACATGACAGTCTTGTTCACTTACCATTGCAACCGTGATCAGCCACAGACATTGGATCATACTGGTGGTAGAAGTCTAGAGGGAAAAAATGCAATTTTTTTTTACATTTGTATAAATGGATCACGTTACATTTCAGTAGTAAATTGCAGGGTTCCTTAGTGAGGAATACAATGACATACCATTCTGTGCACGTCGTTGAAGACCAGGGGGTGTGTTGTACTCCCCTGAGCAGTATCCCGACATACCTGTAGAAACAAAATCAGTACGTTTCACTATAGCTTGACTGCATTGGATCAAACTGGTGGTAGTTTCCTCTAAAGAAGTCTAGAGGGGGAAACAAATGCTGTAACATTTACACAAAACATGACACTGACAGTGTGATTTAATTTGTATACCAATGGATCACGTTACATTTTAGTTATGGGTTCCTTAGTGAGGAATACAATGACATACCATTTTGTGTACGTCGTTGAAGACCAGGGGGTGTGTTGTACTCCCCTGAGGAGTATCCCGACATACCTGTAGAAACAATTAGTTGTATTTCACTATAGTTGGAGTAGAACCTCAACCTGATGTGACAGCATATTATGTCGTCAACTATAACCCCGGATGACTGACATGTTAGTATGAATTACAATTCAGATTTATGAATTACAATTCAGATTTATGAATTACAATTCAGATTTAGAGTATTCACTAAGGAGTTATGTGTCCCTGTCTCTCAAAACATTACCGTTACTGAAAGAGTACAGTATCATACCAGTACTTTGCCGCTGTGGCGCTTGGAGCGGTGGTGTATGCAGCTGCTGGACATGCAGCGGTGGTGTATGCAGCTGCTGGACATGCAGCGGTGGGGTATGCAGCTGTGGGGTATGCAGCTGTGGCGCTTGGAGCTGTGGGGTATGCAGCTGCGGGGCCTGGAGCTGGTGGTATTGGGCATTAGGCATCCCATCTGAAACCATAGGAAATTCACAAAGCAGTGAAGTTGTTAGCATATCCTATATGTGAGAAAATGTTTGAATTCCTTTCAGCTGAATTCTCTAGATTGAATGCATTGCTCTGACCCAGGGATACAATATAGGGAAAGTGAAAGCAAATGTCAAAGTAATGCAAGGTAATACAGATATTATGTTAATGTGACCGCTTGCTGGTAGTTGCCAGTAGCCATTGCCAGTTGCATGCATGAGGCCAGCTAGCTCCTCACAAGATTCACTTACTGTTATTTGGATCAGAAGACAGCAACTCTTCTAAGTAGCCGTAATCATCCAATGAATCTAAAAAAGGCAAACAAGGGTGAGAATTGAAGATGCTACAAATTGTGTTTAAGAGTTATCCAGTTGACGTTGTAACATTCATATCAACATACCATTCATTGCAGGCTCTATTGCTAGGGACCGCACAACTGAAGACTTGCCGGATTTTGGCATCTCAGACTGGCTCGATTTTGGAGTCTGTCCTACAACATAGTTTAGTTGGCATGTTATTCACAATGTATTTATTTTGGGCTATATAAAATGCAAGAAATGCACAAGTTCAATGTTGTAATCAAAATTAAAATGCTCAGTTTTAGTTGGTACAGTGTCAGACAAGGATAATTTATTTTTAGCTGTGTAGCAGTGAGTACATAAAATAAACTCATTGCATCAATACCTGGGAAACCCACATCAGGTGGTTTGGCAAAACGTTTTCTTTTAACATCGCCACTCGAGTGGTCATCAGAGTCGGAGTGCACATACTGTTGCTTTGGCCTAAAAGAAATGCAACAAACAGATGTAGAATCATACTACGCTTATTAGTCATGTTTTAAGTCTGAATACATAGGACCATAATGGAAATAAGCTGTGCTGTGTGGTTGGCTGAATGCATGTTGTAGCATAAGCCGAGCTGTGATTGCGTGGTGATGGAAATAAGGACTCTGAGGGGGCCAGCTATCTAGTGTTAGTACCTCTGACTACTAACCCTAGACAGCTGGCCCCTGCTGGGGGGGGGGGGGGGGGGGCATCACTTTGCCAAAGTGAACACTGTACCTGGATCTTCTTTTCTGGCGGAGATCTCCTTCGTCCGCAGATTCAATTTCAGAGGTTGGACACATAGTTGAGTTGTACTTGGCCTCTCGTTTTTTGGCTTCATCAAGGGTCTCTGGAAAGAGCAGAGGGAAAATGCCAATGAACATATATCTGCAGTCCAGTGTTGAAGCAAAAAAAAGAAAAAAGTCACCAATTACTCACCACACGTAGTAAGGACACGTACATCCTTATAGGGGATCCATTTATCATCTGGTTGCATTCCATCTCGAAGGGCTTTTGTGAGCTTTATGTGTTTAGGGGGCCATAACAGAGTCTGTTCTTTAGCTTTAAACCAGCTCTCTAGAACTACTGCTGTCCCACCATTTGGGAACTGTACAACTGACCACACCACCTCACCATTCATCTTCAAAGGGCTAGGGATGAAATGAGAATTACTCAATGATCTCTCCTTACAAGCCATTGACCATACCGTCCTACAAAGCCAAAGTGCAGTAACTACACACACACACACACACACACACACACACACACACATTACAGATTGTATTTAATTGGCCAGGCAAACATGTTATATGTGCACATGTGATATTGCACGAATTGTGTATTCATTCATGAGGTAATGTATGCCCCCGGAAACTGACCTTTGAGTCAGTGTGTTAATATAGTTAGTTACTGCACTTGGCTTGGCTTTGTAGGGCAGTATGGTTATACTGCTAAATGAAGTAGCGGTATTGCAATGGCACCATCTCTGTCTGGAGAGAGAAAACATTTGCGCTTGATATAGCGAAGTTTACCTATCCCTATATCTTCTTGCAAGCCACTAACCTTGTATGTACCAATGTATGACATGTATCACAGGGATACATGTAGTATGGCTGTTTGTGTCTGTACTTTCTGTAAATTATATATACATCTTCCTCTGATTTAAGAATATTCTCTACTAATGCAAATCCATCTCCAACCTCAATACAATTGTCTCCTTTCTTTGTGGACAGAGTAAAGCGATGAGTGGAGACCTTCCTGTACTGTTGTGAATCAGTAAACTGGGGGGGGGGACAGGCCCATCAGTGTGAATGTTACTCAAAATTGGATCATCAGTGGGACATGGGGACCAAACATGTGGAATTTCAGACAACCTTTTCACTACCTGTTGTAGAGGCTGATGTGGCTTGCGTAGAAGATGCTTAATTTGTCCAAGATAGTTCTCAAAAGGGAATCCTGAGATATTATCTAGAGTGCCAAACTTCCTGTATTCCTCAGCCAAATGAATAAGCTGATGTACATTGTACACAAGTTGATCTTTTCCATACAACTCCCCAAAGTGTTCAACAAAAGAAACCATCAACTTGTGTGCAAAGGCTAACATTTCCTCAGAAATACTAGGGGACAGCAACAAGTACATTCCAACAGAAAACAACATGAAGTTGTCATACAGCTCACTGGGGAGGGAATCCTTCAAAACCACAGGACCCCAATACAACATGAAGGATCTCAACTCAGTAGCTTTCCAGCGATCTAGTTCTGACAGCTCCCTTGGTTTACGATTAAATTCACAAGGCATGCAAGGACGTAGCTTTAGCAGTTTACATGAAATGGCTTCTACAGTTTAGGAAGGAACCCTTGTTGCCAAATTCTTCCCCTTTAACCATATATTAAGCAGTTTCCTTGTAACTCCGAGACAACAGAGATGCATGTAATCAGTTGGAAACATAGAAACCATCTTCACTAAACCTGTTAAAGGGCTTGTCCCATTGTGATGGCCCTCATCAACCATGTCTGAGAAACTAGAGTCTGTCCTAAGTCTGACTTTTGTTTCAGGATATGTCATTTTATTTCTCCATACACCCTCCTGAAAACACTTGTCACAACCCGAATAGCCATTAAATGCCTTGGTCTGCTTAATATAAGCTCTAGCTGGGGCATCACAAATGAAGGAAGAAATCTGTACATCAAATTGCTTGTCATTATAAATGATGCCATTAGACAGTACATTCTGAAGATCTTTGACAAACTGTTCTAGGTACTCCGAAACACTCTTTGGCTTGCTTAGACCACAAAAAATACCAACAACAAATGGACACTTTGTGTAGTCACATTTGAGACATCCAAGTATGGGCCAAAACTGCAGTTTAGAACTTTTGAATAAAGGTAAACCATCTATATTAAACTGTAAATTAAGAGTAGTCAGAGTTGCTGGTAAACGCAAACATGCCAACCGTGAAAGCACCCCTTTGACTAAACCAAAATGATAGTATTCTCCCCCTTCAATCTTAGTGGTAGGCACCTTTTTTTGTGTTCCAAGCAATGTTCTTCCATCTTTGGGAAGGGTGGGGTGAAATATCTTCAAAATGTACAGCAAAGAGGATAGTGCAACCAGAGAGACTGAATAGGATGTTGCCCAATATTTTAAACTTGTCATGAGGAAATCGTCATTATGCTCATCACTGTCAAAGACATGTCCAGGTTCAATTTCATCATCCCCAGCTATACTTTCAAAATGTGCATCTGGATCACCTGGTGAGTCAATATTTTCACTCTGATCACTGATAGTTAGTGGTCTGTTTAGTGGCAAGTCTGGTGTGGTTGGTAAATCTAGTGGCAAGTCTGATGTGGTCGGTAAATCTAGTGGCAAGTCTGACTTTGGTAAAACTAGCAGGCACTCAGAAGAGGCTGCGACAGGATCTGCTCTCTCTGAACGGTTTGATTGTGAATTAGCAGCAATAGTTAAATTATACTCAGTGAGGATTTCCTGCTCTGTTTCTCTCACTAATTTCTTGATTTTACGTCTTTTAGCCCAATAAGACATCTTAAGAGTGTTAAGGAGCTGTAGTCAGTGTACATAAATTGTGGCCATTTACTTTGCTGCAACAGGCTGAGGAGTCTTCTTCAATGCTGCTAGTCTTGAAACTGTTATGTGATTCTGTAAGAAGAAAAAAAGGGGGGGGGGTCCTGATTAATGTGCTGCATTCCAATGTGAAACAAGCTGAAACATTGCATAATTGTACATTTGGATCAACATCAAGCTTGTTCATTATTATAATTTAATAGTATTGTTAATTATAAAATACCAGCATAACCAAACGTCTAACTATAACACCAGGACGAATGCAGTCTGACTGAGACTTCTCTATAAAACACAACGTCATTCAATACAAAAGCACGCGATTGGTCTGTTCGTTTTGGCGCAACGCCGGTTATAAGAAGATAAAAACGTTTCAAAAGTTTCAAAACACATCGAAATATTAAATAATGTACTGGTTATAGGTCTGAGAACAGACACAGGAACCGTACGGTTCCACTTGTACACACTCCCGAGTTAAATTAATAAGTACACGCCAACAGATATTAATTTATCTTAATGTTACGGCCGGGCTACACCAGGCATTTCTCGCGCGTTTTGTGTAGCCCGGCCGTCACATATTCACCTATCAAGCTGCAGCATATGCACAAAACAATGCAGTTATGTCAGTGTCACTAAAGACTAAACACAGTTAATATAAAAGTAATATCGCCAAACTTACTGCAAAAGCGCTCAAAGTAGAATCCGGGGGACAGACGAAAGCCAGCCAGTAACCAGAGCGGAAACGGAGTGTGGTTGGAACATACCACTAGAGCTCGTTTAAGTAGGGGGGACACCGCTCCACTCCTTGTATAGTGACTTGTAGATGTTTTGTGACTGCACATTATGTACAAACCGCAAGTAAGAAGATTTACAGACAAGTAAGAAAATGTACAGAAAAATGTCATCAACATATGGTGCTTAATTCAGAACGTGAGATGCCCCTCGCCCAATGATAAAATGCTCTCACCCAGAGTTCAGAGAGGGGGGGTGGGGCTGGGCGGAGGGGCGGGTTTGGGGTGACAAACGGCATACGTTGATTCAACATTGCTTCGATATTGGCATTTCAATCATTAAAATTCGACCACAAAACAACATTGATTCAATGACATCTTTTCAACATTGGTTAATTGGCATCAATTGGATGATCGGTTGATGGTTGATCCACCATCAATCATCAACCTTAACCAAAAATCAACCATTTTGACCATAATTCAACATTGAATTAACATCTTTTGCTATTGAGAAGGATTTTCCATAGTACCATGGTAATTGAATACACTAAATTAGTCTAGACGGGCCTTGGAACACTGAACCATGCTGTGATCTGTGAGGACAACATTTGGCGGTTGTCACTTAGATCCTCTCCACACCTCCACCTCACAACCCCCGTCTCTTCCTGTCCATGATGGGAGAGCAAGTCCCCCCCTTCCCTTCTCACCTGTTCCGTCCCACCCCCCCCCCCCCCCCCCTCTTCCTGTGTCTGCTAGCAGATGGTCACGGGCTTGTGTTGACTTCTACGTCCTGCCCCTGGGTCCACCTTGTGGGAGCCTCTTCTCACCTGTCCTCCCCCCCCCCCCCCCTTCCTTTGTGTGTAAACAAATGGTCCTTCCCACTCTCTTTCTGCTCCACCTTGTGGGTGGGACTAAGACTGTATAAAACTGTACCTCTGTGATTTGTATATCATGCTTGCTTGGGAGTACCGGCCTGTGAGCCAGGAGCATCCGTGTATACTGGAGTGTACGTTAATAAAGAATGATCTACAAGGGAACTTTGTGCCTCACGCGTTTAGTGTCAGAAATCCTGCCACATCACTATCTGGGTGATCATTCATTGCAGGCAAAAATGAAAACATATGAGCACACAGGAAACCTACCTTCTCTCCAGGGAAAATGATTCTGTTCTTGCCAAGCATGGCCCTGAATCTATGCGTTAAGTACTCCTTGAAACAGCCCTTTATAACATAAAATAACATTATTATAAAAATGGTTGATGTTTAATAATACAAAGATTTCATAGAATATGGCTCCTTCATTGTGGTATCTTGTTAAATTTGTTAATATTGGAAAAATATGTATAAAACCAACAGAGACTTATCCACTTTCTTCTTCTTTTTGTTGTCAAATAAGCATTTATTAAGAACAGGTTATCAATGATTATATAATTGGTACAGTATACATGGTTTTCCTTTTATGAAAAACAAAAGAGACTTATCCACATTCAACCAGGTGTTTCTGTGTTAGGCATGTCATTATAGAACACATTTTCCAAAAATAGCAGTTCTACAAGCTTAGCATTGTGAGCTTGTAGATCAGTTAATATCACTATTTTTGTGTGAAGACTGTAGTAGTGATAGTACTGATATAGTACTGATAGTAGAAACACCATCTCTGCCCTACAGCGATGACTTCCTTCAATCATTGTACATGCCCCAGAGCTTCTTACTCAAAGTCTTACCTGCAGAAGGCATCTCCTGCCCTGATGACCAGAGCTGCTGGGTTTTCTTTGCATTTGACGCATATCTTGACAACACTGCAAAAAGACAGAATGTAAGCCATCAGGGAACCAGGGAGACTCACTCATGTGCGATTGTGCATTTTATTTTCAACATGCAAATCTGTTCTGTAACAAAATATTAAAATAAAAGATGCAATTGAAAAATGAAAGGACACCAACAAGCCCACCACCACATAGTCTGGGGGTTCTAATCCACTGTGGTGCATGTTCAGGAAAGGAGAGATACATAGAGATACAAAATATATTATAAGCAGGACTGTTGTGACAATTTCCTGTTAGATTATTATGGACACCCGAACTCTTATAGAAGGTAAAGAAGCTACCAATAAGTCAAGCAATCACTGTCCTTGGACCTTTTAATATAAGCCCAGTCCACAACTATGCAAGTTGCAGACCCGGGGTGCCTTTGGGGATAATTGTTACAACTAGTACAGTAGATGCACTGTGAATTGTGGTGGACTGGGCGTTAAGGGGAATGGAATATTTCACACATAATATACACAAAGTGTGTAATGGATTCGTAGGGACCTATAGAAGAAGGACATAAGACTACTGAAACAGCTATAGTGTGTGTCTCATGTGACAGTGACCAAGCATTATCCATGGCAAACTTATTTGCAGTTTTGGCTGCTTCTTTAATGTGTATTTTGTGTATTCCTGAAGCAAGGTGGAACAATAATCTGGAACAAGTGAACGCGTCAGGGTATTAAGAGAGCAAATGACAACAAAAAAATGACAACAATCTTCATCATCATAACATTGCCGTGGCTGTTAAACGAGGCCAATGCCACCTGACGAAACGTTGTCATCCTTATACCTAATACAATTCCTGTGGGAGCTACAAACAGTGTGCGGACTACTTCTCCTTCTCCTGTAGCCTACATATCCTTATGGAACCATGAGGGAGAGGGGGGAAAACACCACGAGAGTGACGAGTGATCAGTCAAACATGTGTTCTCTCCGCAGTAAATAAAACATCTGTCTGTATGCGATGATCTGACCATTATTATTTTGATTACACTGTCATGCTCGTTTGAGGACAGGTAGAGAGCAGAGCATAGTAAAGTTTGAGGTAACACACCAGTGAATCACTGATATCTGATAGGTTTGATGTATGTAATTTCCAGCAGAGCTACGCCCACGCGTCAACATCACCACGTGTTAAAAGACCTTCTACCACTGGTGAATAGTGAAGAAAAGTGGGGGGGGGAAGCAGAGCATGGTCTAAAGTGCAGCAGGTAGATATATTTAATTATGAGTGAATAAATAGATGTGCAGCAGAAGCTGTCCCTCAGTCTAGTCTGTTTAGCATGCATGTGATACTCAGAGTAATCTAGTAAGAGTGGCGACACGCTTTGATCTCGCCGTAAAGCCTGGGTGCCTATTCTATATAGTTCCAAACATTGCTCCTATGGCTGGAACTATCCCATTGAGATAGGACGAGCACTTCCGCATTCCATTGTTACACTTACAATGGGAGTCAACAGAGGGTCATTACTCTCCTACTAGATTACTCTGGTGATACCAGATTGCGCCTGCCTCATGTTCATATTCTTCCTATTACTTATGTAAGGATGGGGATGTCTCTTGTTGCTTTGTCTGTTCACAGTTCATTATGCATTATATACTGCATGTCATGCTGTTTACAAGTTTGTCCACCAGGGGATGGTCATGTAACACACTTCTAGGTTTAGCTCATGATCAGTTTAGCTGTCATGTTAGCACTAGCAGTAGTCTCTCAACAGACTGTTGACTGGCAAAGAGGGCGCTGTTTTTCCTTTATTGTTTGACGATGGGTTCTCAGATTGTGTTAGCAGAGACAGTGGTGACCCTGCTCATGTTTAACTTCTACATAAAATAGAACCAGAACCTACTGTACATTGTGGCGTCTCGCGGCGGGACCGTGCGCCACAGCGGCGGCGCCCCGGAGAGAGAGAGAGCGAGCGAGGCGGAGCAAAGCGCCGAGGGCTGGGCAACGTAATCGAAGGCAGGTACTTCCCAAATTACGTGAGCGAAACCTTTAGATGAGGAACACCTGCGCAGCCTCACAAACAAATATAAGAACTCCGTCTCGCTGCTCTCACGGACAGCTCTCTCCGGTGATGGTGGCGTGCGGTTCTAGCGGTAAGCGAGTCCACATTTCCTCACTAATATTGTACTGACATATTGCACCAGACTGACTGTGTGTTTCCTACCTCGTAGGCTATACTATGATGCTCTGATGTACGGATGCCGCTGGGCTCGGCTGGATACAAGGCGTGCAATCGCAGCGTGTGTTACCAAAGACTGTAACAGTAACCCCCCCCCCCCCACTGGGAAAAGGGATCCCAAAGTAAGGCTTATAATATATTGGCGGACTCGGGGAAGGACCCTACCCGCCCCCCTGTTTATGAGAAAGGCCTGAGATGAAAGACATTTGAGTTAATTCACATGGAACAGTCTTAGTTATGGTTTGCCCCTGCCCAGCTGCCTGATTGATGAAATATTGTTTTGCCTGTTTAAAAAACCTCTGTTTAAATAAACGGGTGCCATATTTGGGCTCAAACCCTGGTTCTGTTTCCCGCTGTTGGCTTCAATCCTCACATATGGTGGAGAATGTGGGTAGTTTGATTGAGCCAACACCGAGACACAAGCCTGATTATAATCATGGATCCTACACAGTCTTTAAACCTACTAATCCAAAGCCAAGCAGACTTACAAAATGCCGTACTAGAACTTGTGAGGAAAATCAGTGCAGATGCAGAAAGTGGCAGGTCCCCAGCAAACATATTAACTAAACTAGGCCCCGAGGATGATATCGAGGCCTATATCGAACTGTTTGAAAGAACGGCCACCCGGGAGAGGTGGGCCCTGGGGGAGTGGGCCTCCATCCTGGCACCTTTCCTAACCGGGGAGGCACAGAAAGCGTGCCAAGACCTCTCCAGTGCCGATGCAAGAGATTATGCCAAGTTGAAAGCCGCCATACTCACCCGCCACGGGTACAGCCTTCCAGCCCGAGCCCAGCGGTTCCACAACTGGACGTTCCACCACGGACAGCCACCCCGCCCCCAAGTCGCCGCTTTGACACGCCTAACACGCAACTGGCTCATGACACCAGGGGAGCCAGTGTGCGTGGACCGCATCGTCATCGACAAATGCATCAGAGCCCTTCAGCCAGAAGCTAGAAGGCACGCCGGGCAAGTGAGCCCACACTCGGTAGATGATCTCCTGGTCCTCCTGGAGAACCTGGAAGCCTGCAACGATATGATGAAAGGCTCCCGACAGGAACCTGTGAAGACCCGGGGCGATGAACGCCCTGGACGTGACCGCAAGCGGACACCGGAGGGACCCTCGTCATCCAACAGCCGTAGAGAGCCGGCGCATGAGAAACACAAGGGCCCTCCGCCCCGCCACTGCTATATATGTGGGAAAACCGACCACATTTCGTGGACCTGCCCAGAGAAGGACAGAGACGTAACAATGGCCAGTGCGGCCTCGGACACCAGTCGTCCCTGTCTGTATAGTCCTGCCGATGGCTTGCACAAGTCCAATGTGCCGGTCAAGGTGGAGGGGAGGGACACCAGCGCCCTCATTGATTCAGGCAGTGCCGTGACGCTGATTCGAACCCCCCTGGCGGGAAAAATACACACAGAGACGGTGCCCGTGACGTGTGTGCACGGCGATGTGAGACACTACCCCACCACAACCATCTTGGTCCAGACACCCCGTGGTGACGCGATGGTGACTGCCGGTGTCGTCCCCAACCTGCCGGTCCCCCTCCTCATCGGTGCCGATTGTGTCCTCTTTGACCGCTACTGGAACCCCCATACGACCTACAGAGCCCGAGAATCACGCCGCCGACGCCGCTCCGCCGGGCGACCCCGGCGACCGTACCCAGCGCTCCCCGCCTTCCGGGCCAGCTCCGCAGACCCAGGGAGTGACAGCTCGGGCTCTGACCCCCCTCAGAGAGAAGTGAGAGACGAGGAGGAAGGCAGCGGGTGGCCCGGCGAGGAGGAAGAACCGGGAGGCTCTGAAGAGTCCACGGCTGGCACCTTCGCCGACTTTCCACAGCCGGAGGGGGGACACCCGGAGAAGACGGGAGAATATGCAACTGCACAGTGGAAAGATCCAAACCTGGAGATGGCCCGACAGCAGGTGGCGATGATAGACGGAAAAGAGCACGGGGTGAGTGACCATACTTGCCCTTATTTCTCTGTCAAAAATGGCTTGTTGTACAGAGTGGTAAAAGATAAGGGGGGGGATAAGGTCGAGCAGTTACTTGTCCCCAAAGAATATGTGTCTCGGGTACTGTATTTGGCCCATACCCATCAGTTAGGGGCACACCTGGGTGTCCAGAAGACCTATGATAGGATATTAATGCGCTTTTATTGGCCTGGGGTGAAGCGAGCTGTTGAGGATTTTTGCAAGGGCTGCCCTGAGTGTCAAAAAACAGCCCCCCGGCCCTCACACAGAAACCCGCTTGTTCCAATGCCGATAATTGACATTCCGTTCGCCCGGTTGGGAATGGATATCGTAGGCCCTCTGCCGAAGTCTGCCCGAGGTCACAAATACATTCTAGTGATTTTAGACTACGCCACACGTTACCCTGAAGCCATTCCGCTCCGTGCAGCCACTGCCAAGGCTGTTGCGCACGAGCTGATAATGTTGTTTAGCCGGGTTGGCATAGCAACGGAAATTTTGACTGATCAGGGAAGCTGCTTCATGTCTAAACTATTAAAACAACTCTACGAATGGTTGAAGGTGAGGTCCATCCGAACGTCCGTATATCACCCACAGACGGACGGCCTAGTAGAACGTTTTAATAAAACACTGAAACAAATGTTAAAGAAAGTGGCGGAGACAGATGGGAAGGATTGGGACCGCTTAATCCCATATGTGCTATTTTCTATCAGGGAAGTCCCACAGGCCTCTACCGGTTTCTCTCCTTTTGAACTAGTATACGGCCGCAGCCCCAGAGGCCTCCTGGACCTGGCGAAGGAGACCTGGGAGAGCCAGCCGGCCCCACAGCGGAGTGTGGTGGACCATATACAACACCTACAGGAGAGAGCCCGGAAAATCTGGCCATTAGTAAGGGAGCACATGAAAAAAGCCCAACAAGGCCAAGCCCGCATATACAACCGGGGGGCAGTCGTTCGAGAGTTCCACCCAGGTGAAAAGGTACTAGTCCTAGTCCCCACGTCCGAATGCAAATTCTTGGCCAAGTGGCAAGGGCCTGTTGAAATAGTAGAAAGAAGGGGGCCCGTTGTCTATAAAGTCAGACAACCGGGGAAACGTAAATCTCATCAATTGTACCACGTGAACATTCTGAAAAAATGGCAACCCCAAGTACCGCTCCCCGCAGTAGCGCTGCTGGCCGAGGTCACGCCTCCTTCGGTCCCGCCCGTTCCTGTGGGCGAGGACCTGACCCCCAACCAGTGTCAGGATGTAAAAGAATTATTACTCCGCAATAAGGACCGGTTCTCAGACCTACCCGGGCGCACACACATGATTAACCATGACATAGATACTCCCCCAGGAAAAGTGGTCCGACAGCGTCCCTACCGGATACCCGAGGCCAGACGCATAGCCATCCGGGAGGAAGTCCAAAAGATGCTGGACCTCGATGTGATCGAGGAATCACATAGTCCCTGGGCCAGCCCCATAGTGATCGTCCCGAAGCCAGACGGTACGTTACGCTTTTGCAATGATTTCAGAAAATTGAATGAAATATCACTATTTGATGCGTATCCTATGGCCCGAGTCGATGAACTGATAGAACGGCTGGGACCCGCACGGTACATCAGTACTTTGGACCTGACCAAAGGTTACTGGCAGGTGCCTTTGACCGAGCGGGCCAAACAGAAAACTGCCTTTGCCACCCCTGATGGTCTGTTTCATTACAAGGTCCTGCCGTTCGGGGTGCACGGTGCACCGGCCACCTTTCAGCGTTTAATGGACCGGGTCCTCCGGCCGCATCGGGCCTATAGCACGGCATACCTGGATGACATTGCCATTTTCAGCTTGACCTGGGACCAGCACCTGACCCACATCGAGGCCGTGCTGGGTGCCCTCCGCGAGGCCAACCTGACCGCCAACGCGAAAAAGTGCTGCATTGGTCTGACTGAAACAGACTACCTGGGTTTCACTATCGGGCGCGGATGCGTGAAACCACAGACCAAAAAGGTAGAGAAAATACGTGGCTGGCCGAGACCGGTCACAAAGAAGCAGGTAAAATCCTTTTTAGGATTAATGTCTTATTACCAAAAATTTATAAAGGGGTATTCGATGGTGGCGGCATCGCTATACGACCTGACGGCACAGAAGCAGCCACAGCAGGTGAAATGGACGGAGGAGACGGAAGCTGCTTTTCAAAGTTTGAAACAAGCATTATGTCAAGAGCCTGTCTTAATATCACCTGATTTTGACAAACCGTTCATTTTACACACAGATGCTTCAGGAACCGGAGTTGGCGCTGTACTCGCGCAGGTGATAGAGGGAGAGGAGCACCCCATCACCTACATCAGCCGAAAACTCCTGAAACACGAACGAAATTATGCCACAGTGGAAAAGGAGTGTCTGGCCATAAAGTGGGCGTATCCTATGGCCCGAGTCGATGAACTGATAGAACGGCTGGGACCCGCACGGTACATCAGTACTTTGGACCTGACCAAAGGTTACTGGCAGGTGCCTTTGACCGAGCGGGCCAAACAGAAAACTGCCTTTGCCACCCCTGATGGTCTGTTTCATTACAAGGTCCTGCCGTTCGGGGTGCACGGTGCACCGGCCACCTTTCAGCGTTTAATGGACCGGGTCCTCCGGCCGCATCGGGCCTATAGCACGGCATACCTGGATGACATTGCCATTTTCAGCTTGACCTGGGACCAGCACCTGACCCACATCGAGGCCGTGCTGGGTGCCCTCCGCGAGGCCAACCTGACCGCCAACGCGAAAAAGTGCTGCATTGGTCTGACTGAAACAGACTACCTGGGTTTCACTATCGGGCTGTACGTGGCTGGCCGAGACCGGTCACAAAGAAGCAGGTAAAATCCTTTTTAGGATTAATGTCTTATTACCAAAAATTTATAAAGGGGTATTCGATGGTGGCGGCATCGCTATACGACCTGACGGCACAGAAGCAGCCACAGCAGGTGAAATGGACGGAGGAGACGGAAGCTGCTTTTCAAAGTTTGAAACAAGCATTATGTCAAGAGCCTGTCTTAATATCACCTGATTTTGACAAACCGTTCATTTTACACACAGATGCTTCAGGAACCGGAGTTGGCGCTGTACTCGCGCAGGTGATAGAGGGAGAGGAGCACCCCATCACCTACATCAGCCGAAAACTCCTGAAACACGAACGAAATTATGCCACAGTGGAAAAGGAGTGTCTGGCCATAAAGTGGGCCGTACCCTACCTTCGCTATTACCTGTGGGGGAGGAGGTTCACATTGATAACAGACCATGCCCCCTTGAAATGGATGGCCACCAACAAAGATAAGAATAGCCGTGTCACCAGGTGGTTCCTGGAGCTCCAGGACTACCACTTCAAGGTCGAACACAGACCGGGGAAACTGATGGCCCACGCAGACGCCCTGTCGAGGATGTATGAGGATGAGATGTCTGATGTCTCCCGGCCCACCGGTAGACATAGGGGGGGGATATGTGGCGTCTCGCGGCGGGACCGTGCGCCACAGCGGCGGCGCCCCGGAGAGAGAGAGAGAGAGCGAGGCGGAGCAAAGCGCCGAGGGCTGGGCAACGTAATCGAAGGCAGGTACTTCCCAAATTACGTGAGCGAAACCTTTAGATGAGGAACACCTGCGCAGCCTCACAAACAAATATAAGAACTCCGTCTCGCTGCTCTCACGGACAGCTCTCTCCGGTGATGGTGGCGTGCGGTTCTAGCGGTAAGCGAGTCCACATTTCCTCACTAATATTGTACTGACATATTGCACCAGACTGACTGTGTGTTTCCTACCTCGTAGGCTATACTATGATGCTCTGATGTACGGATGCCGCTGGGCTCGGCTGGATACAAGGCGTGCAATCGCAGCGTGTGTTACCAAAGACTGTAACAGTACCCCCCCCCCCCCCACTGGGAAAAGGGATCCCAAAGTAAGGCTTATAATATATTGGCGGACTCGGGGAAGGACCCTACCCGCCCCCCTGTTTATGAGAAAGGCCTGAGATGAAAGACATTTGAGTTAATTCACATGGAACAGTCTTAGTTATGGTTTGCCCCTGCCCAGCTGCCTGATTGATGAAATATTGTTTTGCCTGTTTAAAAAACCTCTGTTTAAATAAACGGGTGCCATATTTGGGCTCAAACCCTGGTTCTGTTTCCCGCTGTTGGCTTCAATCCTCACAACATGCCAACGCATGCATAGGCTACTAACATTATAACATAGACACAAATAGCCCTGTCTATAGTCCAGAAGACTATATCTCATTTGGCCAGGGGGACTGAGAACGAAATGTATTTATTATCAGATAGAATGAACACATGTTTTGCATATATTTTCCAGTGGCCCCGGCCTCAGTGCCAGGGACCCCCCTGAAGATGATGGAGAAGTATTATGATTATTTATGATTCTTCGTTGTTATTTGCTCTGGTGTAACGTGTGCGCTATTGTGATGTCTTCACTCTGCATTCATTGTTTCCGTGTTGCTTTGAATGAAAATGTGTTTGACGAGGCTCTTTCATGGCCAAATCCCTCTTGAAAAGGGTTAGTTTTTTTGCCAATAAAGTATTTAATCTATGTTAAAATGTCAGTTTAGTTACCATAGCAGCTTGTCTTCTGCTGCTGCTGTTGGATGCGTTTGTGTTCATGGTAACCGATGGGAGCTTCCTCTACTACACACAACACATTGTGGAGAGAACATTCTTCATTTTCAGGACTTTTGTCTTTATTTCAAAAGGCACAAAGAAAAAAACATTACATTATCTCATCAATTCAACTGTTTAAAACTGTATGAATAGTTATAGTTAAGTGACAGCCGTCGACTTTACAGTAATGAAGGTGCATTCAGTTCCAATGCGCTTTGAATGGGTTTCATGCCTTCATAATGGACTATATGTACAGTATACCAACTTCAATGAGGTGTTCATCCAACAATAGAGATAAGTAACACAAAGAAAAGGATACAATACAAAGTAAAGTTGCTTAACTGTGATTTAAAAAAAATATTTCAATCTTTAAATCTTAAAAAAAAGAACAAAAACATGGTAATATATCACATACATCATTTTTTTTGGAACAATAACCTCCTATTTACACTATGGCTTACTGCTCATAACAAACACTGTTCTGTAAAAAAAATATATAAACAAAACACAAAGCAAAAAATGGAGGGATTACACATTAGCTTGAATGACAAAGCAAGATTATTCATATTAATACCCTAATCGCATAAAATATGTAAAAGTAACAATTGTATAGCAACCACTGACTATAGCCCTTCATCAAGTTGACTATTTTAATTATCCTACACGACTATTTACGTGTTGCTGTTGCCTGCTTGGGATATTAATTCTCGGGGCATGGTTCCATAGAGGAACCACAGAGAGCATCCTGACTGGATAGGCGACGGTTGAGCCTGACGTTTGGGACGGCTAATATTTGTAGTATTATACAGCGCCAGCATGGATGACTGACCGTGACACTACATACATTGATTTAACCATGCCCCCATAACAAGCTAAATAAAAACGCAACAAGGCTTCCGTTTCAAAATCACATCTTCTGTCTGTCCTCGTTTAGCTATGGTCTGTGTGGACTGGGAGGAAATATTTCTATTTACAACCACAAACACCAGGTAAAGTACAGTACTTGTTCTTCTGTCTGTCTGTTCCTGTCAATCGTTTTTTTCTTTATTTATTATTTATTTTTTTGCCCCTTTTTATCCCCAATTTCTATTTACAACCACAAACATCAGGTCAAGTACAGTACTTCTGTCTGTCTGTTCCTGTCAATCTTGTTTTCTTTTATTTTTTCCCCCTTTTTTTGCCCCCCCACACACATTTCTGTACATTGTCACAAGCTCACCTGGAGATCATACCGGGAGGATGTAGAGCCTTCATCTTACTACTACTTAGGATTATGTGCAGTGACTATATATAGCCAGATGAGGTGGATTCGAACCCCCCTAGACTCCGCAATGGTGGGCACAGCTACTTTACTGTGCCACCCGAGCGTCTCAAGTGTCTATGGGGCCTGGACTCCTGTCTCAGCACTGGGTCCAGCTTCAACAACTCCTTGTTGATCTATCTCTTCATACTGGTGGTATTCTGTCTCCTCACTGGGTCCAGCAGCTTCAACAACTACTTGTTGATCTATCTCTTCATAGTCTGAGTCGTCTGCCTCTTCAATGGAGCCAGATTCAACAACTACTTGTTCATCTATCACTTCATACTCGATGCCAGCTTCAGAATCAGAACCAACAACATTATAATACTCGATATCAATGTTCTCATTTCCGACATTATAATGAACCGTCGCAGTGTCCCACACTCCTGCATTATGTCTTCTGCTGGCCTGGAGAAACACAGAAACACCCAACGTTAAGTCACTGAATCACATCTGGCTGAAAACCCTCCTATCTCTCTCCTAACTCTGGTTTAACTGTCATTTATACACATTCCAGTCTTGTGTTGTGTAAAGATGTATTACCTGCCAGAGACAATAGAGGGCATGGATGGGTACCAGCAGCACCAACAGCAGCACCACCACAGTGACTGTAACTCTGCTGCTGTCGTCCTCAGGTGTCAGAGGGACTGTAGGAGGGACTGTAGGAGGGACTGTGAAAAATAAAACATCATCAAATCATGTAAGAACATTTGATAAACTTTCATGTTTGATTGAATCATGCCTGACGGAGATTCATATTGTGAGTTTAACCCATTTAGACCTGAGGCCGATTCTAAATCAGATTTCTGAAAAACCTGTGTTTCTATGTCAGTGGTGCTCAGCCTTTTTCATGTCAAGGACCCCCCTCCCCCTGCCACCAGAAGCAAAGATTTGAGTTAAAAACATTCACTCTGAAAGAATATATATTCAAAGAATTGAGCCACATTTTCAAGATTCATCAAAAATAGCAGACCTGCAAGCTCGTAGCGTGGCACTCGGTGACGCGCTACAAGCTTGTAGGCCTGCTATTTTTCAACAGCTAAAGTATAACATTAACGCTTAAAACACCAAAAGGGGTTCCCGCCCAGAATGGTTTAAAGGTAATTTCATTCAGGTTACCTGTGACGGTGAGAGAGAGGATGTCGCTCTCAGAGGAGACATTGTAAGAAAACACGTTGGTGTGATTTATAACAACGTCGACGTGATAAGCACAGCTGTAATTCCCTTGGTGGCCGGGGCCTGCTTCGAAGAACAGGAAGTTGGCAGAGTGATTGACAGCTGGCTGGGTGTGGCTGTGTGTGCTGTTGGCTCCAGTGAAGGTGAGGTGGAAGGAGCCGTCTGGGTACTGTGGCAGGATGGAGCAGCTGATGCTGAAGTTGGAACCTTCCAACACCTGCTGCCCCTGCTGCTGGCCCTCAGAAACCCCGTTTAGAGACACCTGATGCCCCTGCAGCTGGCCCTCAGAAACCCCGTTTAGAGTGGGGAAGATGCTGATGTTTGGCTTAAACAGAAGATCTGTAACAAGACACGAGTGATTGAATTATAGTACAGCAGATATTTACATTTACAGTATAGAGTAGCCAATGAGATGGAACCAAGATTAGAGATCCAACATATTGTATGGCTTTTGCTGAAATTAGACGATGCAAAAAAGTTATTTTAAATTCATTCAGAAAAAGAAACATCCTGTTTCTATGCTGTAGATAGGTATAGGTTAAGTGAGTAGGCAAGTAGACGGACGTCACTGTTTGTGTTACCTGAACATATCACCTCCAATGTGACAGTGGAATTCTCAGACAGTGTCATTACACACTCCCTCAGTGAAGCCTCGGTTCCAACACAGTCAGCTGTGATCCACCACACAGGTTGAACCGTTGAAGCAGGACTCCTTTGTGTTGAAACGTCAGAGCCACAGTCCATCTGCCTACACACGACAGAGGATGACTTCAGGTTCCAGTCGGACTGACCATCCACGGCTCTCCAGTCTCCCTGGTGTTGCATCTCCAGTACACCACTACAGTTACTGCTTCCTCCCACCAGCCTGACGTCATCAGGCTCTGTACAGAGACAAGACCGTTACAAACCATTTAGAGCAGACATGCCTTGTGAGCCGAAAGTGTTCAGTTCTCCCACTCCATGTTAATGGATGGTGGTGTTCTGTTGGGACGCATACTTTGTTTAGACTGTAGTCCGTGAAATAGTGGATTAATTCGATATGATTAATCAGCAATGATATTCTAAAATCATAATAAAATGACTCGGGAATATTCAAGCTATTTCAGCGCATCACATCAAAAACGTCTCGTCTGTAAGACGTGAGTTGTTGGACCGCTTGAATAAATGAATAAGCGACATACAGATATACAGTAAACCATGAATCAAATAAACTGCTCCAACAAAATAGATTGTACTATCAAAAGGAGTGTTTATTAATATCGATTACTGGTTACAATGACATAAAAACCACATAGCAATGAGCGAACACGTCATGAGATTATTTCCATTTGGCATGAGCCACAAGGAAACAATTAAATGCGTATTGTTTTATTGCGTTAGTCAGGCCGGAATGCGATTTGCTGTTGATATAGCCTGCACAGAAGATGTGTCAGTATTCAAGGGCAAACGCATTATCTGGTCCCGTCTGATCGAACGCAATACACAACTGGAATAGGTTCGCTTTTAAAACATGTTGCATGAATGAAAGAAGGCTACAGTATACGCAGCACAAGAATGGAAAAGAGGGTAGGAGGAGGAGAGTAACGCCTCGCAAAGAGAGAGAGAGGGCGTGTAGGCTTGGTGGTGCAGGCTGCAAGGCCTCAGTGTATCATCATAGTCTAATAAAAGAGAGCTCTTCTTTACAACTAGACTACACTATACACCTAAGATTCCTATTAAACCAAATGTCGTTTAGAGGCTGGATGTTCAATCAGTCCGACCCACCTGATTGTAAATCAGCCTTTCCACGGAGGTCCTCAAGCGTTCTGCATTGCCAGGAAAAGTTCACTTGGTCCAGATGCAGTGCGCGAGAATTTACTTTTCTTCTTAAGTTAAAGTATAACAAGTCATCACTGTCTCAGAGTAAAACTCGCATTAAACTGGTATATTAACAAGGACTGCTCTTAAAGTCCTATAATCGCCGTTTAGACTAGGCGGTTGTCCTCAGGCCGGCTGCCTGTCTGTTGTCCTGCGCGTAGGCCAGCTGGGTGCTGCCTGCCGGTTGGAGTGGCCTCTCCGGAGAGCTACTGCGTAAAAGCGCAATCGACTGCATGTACTCGGGCCAGCCGTGCGTTGATTCGATCTGCTCGCAGAGCTTCGCTAGAAAAGAGCCATCCAAGTAAAAGCTTAGCCAGCCGGTGATGTGGCGACCTGCTCCTTAGAGCTATCGCCGTTCAAGAGCATCGTGTCTTAGTTGACACAACAATATATTGAAAAAGGGGTCTGACTATTTTCTTGTCTTTCTCAAAACTGGTTTAAACCGGTTCTTAAGCTACTAACTTAAAGAACACAGTCAACAGTTCTTCATTAACAGTTTTACCACACGGGGAAAACATCCTGTGGTCATTATTCATTCTTATCTCCGTTGACCATCTCGCCTTACACTTTTACACTCCTCTGAGTGCTAACACAGATGCGCGCGTCGCGCACACACACACACGCACATACACACACACACAATGCACACAAATGTCCACACTCAGCGTGCATGTCTGTTGGTGTTCGCGCTAGTTGCATGTGCCATGTGGCAGAGGGTCTCCCTGTTAGGGTCAGCATTTGGTCAAAAAGTCAACCTTGTGGTCACTTCAGATAGCGTGACAAATTGTCCGGTCTGGGTTTTGTCATAAACCTGTACTCAGCAGTGTTAACAGGAAAAACGGGTCTTTGGTGCTATGTCATCCTTTCATTGTTCAGCACAAATTGTGCCTTGTCAATTAACACCCCCCTCCTCACGCTACAAGACATAGCATTGGTTAAGGTTGGTGAGGGGTGCGTTAAGACGACCGGATTAAAGTTGGTGAGGGGGGCGTTAAGGGTTGGGAGAGGGTTAAGGTTAGGTTTAGGTGTGCTGCACCAGCTCAGTGGCCTTGTGGTTAGAGTGTCCGCCCTGAAACTGGGAGGTCGGGGTTCAATCCCTGGCCGGGTCATACTAAAGACTGTAAAAATGGGACCCAATGCCTCCCTGCTTGACACTCAGCATCAAGGGTTGGATTAGAGGGTAAGTCCCTGCGACATACTAGCGTCATGTCCAGGGGGTGTACATCAAGCTGCCTCACGCTACAGAAACAGGAGTTAAGCTCCTGCCCTATGGGCCTCATGGCTCGGCAAGGCTACTTACTAGGTGTGCTGCCCCGTGGGAGGTTAGGGTGAGTAGTGGAAGATTTAAGGGCAATTTTTTCGCCGTTAACTTCAAGTCATGATGCAGAGAACCTTTTTGGCATGGAAGTACCTTAGGATCATAGGAAAAGATTTATCCAAAGACACAAGCTGCATTACCTTTCATTTCTTTTCACAATAGAGATAAGTAACACAAAGAAAAGGATACAATACAAAGTAAAGTTGCTTAACTGTGATTTAAAAAAAATATTTCAATCTTTAAATCTTAAAAAAAAGAACAAAAACATGGTAATATATCACATACATCATTTTTTTTGGAACAATAACCTCCTATTTACACTATGGCTTACTGCTCATAACAAACACTGTTCTGTAAAAAAAATATATAAACAAAACACAAAGCAAAAAATGGAGGGATTACACATTAGCTTGAATGACAAAGCAAGATTATTCATATTAATACCCTAATCGCATAAAATATGTAAAAGTAACAATTGTATAGCAACCACTGACTATAGCCCTTCATCAAGTTGACTATTTTAATTATCCTACACGACTATTTACGTGTTGCTGTTGCCTGCTTGGGATATTAATTCTCGGGGCATGGTTCCATAGAGGAACCACAGAGAGCATCCTGACTGGATAGGCGACGGTTGAGCCTGACGTTTGGGACGGCTAATATTTGTAGTATTATACAGCGCCAGCATGGATGACTGACCGTGACACTACATACATTGATTTAACCATGCCCCCATAACAAGCTAAATAAAAACGCAACAAGGCTTCCGTTTCAAAATCACATCTTCTGTCTGTCCTCGTTTAGCTATGGTCTGTGTGGACTGGGAGGAAATATTTCTATTTACAACCACAAACACCAGGTAAAGTACAGTACTTGTTCTTCTGTCTGTCTGTTCCTGTCAATCGTTTTTTTCTTTATTTATTATTTATTTTTTTGCCCCTTTTTATCCCCAATTTCTATTTACAACCACAAACATCAGGTCAAGTACAGTACTTCTGTCTGTCTGTTCCTGTCAATCTTGTTTTCTTTTATTTTTTCCCCCTTTTTTTGCCCCCCCACACACATTTCTGTACATTGTCACAAGCTCACCTGGAGATCATACCGGGAGGATGTAGAGCCTTCATCTTACTACTACTTAGGATTATGTGCAGTGACTATATATAGCCAGATGAGGTGGATTCGAACCCCCCTAGACTCCGCAATGGTGGGCACAGCTACTTTACTGTGCCACCCGAGCGTCTCAAGTGTCTATGGGGCCTGGACTCCTGTCTCAGCACTGGGTCCAGCTTCAACAACTCCTTGTTGATCTATCTCTTCATACTGGTGGTATTCTGTCTCCTCACTGGGTCCAGCAGCTTCAACAACTACTTGTTGATCTATCTCTTCATAGTCTGAGTCGTCTGCCTCTTCAATGGAGCCAGATTCAACAACTACTTGTTCATCTATCACTTCATACTCGATGCCAGCTTCAGAATCAGAACCAACAACATTATAATACTCGATATCAATGTTCTCATTTCCGACATTATAATGAACCGTCGCAGTGTCCCACACTCCTGCATTATGTCTTCTGCTGGCCTGGAGAAACACAGAAACACCCAACGTTAAGTCACTGAATCACATCTGGCTGAAAACCCTCCTATCTCTCTCCTAACTCTGGTTTAACTGTCATTTATACACATTCCAGTCTTGTGTTGTGTAAAGATGTATTACCTGCCAGAGACAATAGAGGGCATGGATGGGTACCAGCAGCACCAACAGC
This sequence comes from Protomyctophum bolini, assembly GCF_963924005.1. Classification (NCBI taxonomy): domain Eukaryota; kingdom Metazoa; phylum Chordata; class Actinopteri; order Myctophiformes; family Myctophidae; genus Protomyctophum; species Protomyctophum bolini. Next base: position 45,847 of record NW_027665450.1, on the reverse strand, counting down.
AGCACCAACAGCAGCACCACCACAGTGACTGTAACTCTGCTGCTGTCGTCCTCAGGTGTCAGAGGGACTGTAGGAGGGACTGTAGGAGGGACTGTGAAAAATAAAACATCATCAAATCATGTAAGAACATTTGATAAACTTTCATGTTTGATTGAATCATGCCTGACGGAGATTCATATTGTGAGTTTAACCCATTTAGACCTGAGGCCGATTCTAAATCAGATTTCTGAAAAACCTGTGTTTCTATGTCAGTGGTGCTCAGCCTTTTTCATGTCAAGGACCCCCCTCCCCCTGCCACCAGAAGCAAAGATTTGAGTTAAAAACATTCACTCTGAAAGAATATATATTCAAAGAATTGAGCCACATTTTCAAGATTCATCAAAAATAGCAGACCTGCAAGCTCGTAGCGTGGCACTCGGTGACGCGCTACAAGCTTGTAGGCCTGCTATTTTTCAACAGCTAAAGTATAACATTAACGCTTAAAACACCAAAAGGGGTTCCCGCCCAGAATGGTTTAAAGGTAATTTCATTCAGGTTACCTGTGACGGTGAGAGAGAGGATGTCGCTCTCAGAGGAGACATTGTAAGAAAACACGTTGGTGTGATTTATAACAACGTCGACGTGATAAGCACAGCTGTAATTCCCTTGGTGGCCGGGGCCTGCTTCGAAGAACAGGAAGTTGGCAGAGTGATTGACAGCTGGCTGGGTGTGGCTGTGTGTGCTGTTGGCTCCAGTGAAGGTGAGGTGGAAGGAGCCGTCTGGGTACTGTGGCAGGATGGAGCAGCTGATGCTGAAGTTGGAACCTTCCAACACCTGCTGCCCCTGCTGCTGGCCCTCAGAAACCCCGTTTAGAGACACCTGATGCCCCTGCAGCTGGCCCTCAGAAACCCCGTTTAGAGTGGGGAAGATGCTGATGTTTGGCTTAAACAGAAGATCTGTAACAAGACACGAGTGATTGAATTATAGTACAGCAGATATTTACATTTACAGTATAGAGTAGCCAATGAGATGGAACCAAGATTAGAGATCCAACATATTGTATGGCTTTTGCTGAAATTAGACGATGCAAAAAAGTTATTTTAAATTCATTCAGAAAAAGAAACATCCTGTTTCTATGCTGTAGATAGGTATAGGTTAAGTGAGTAGGCAAGTAGACGGACGTCACTGTTTGTGTTACCTGAACATATCACCTCCAATGTGACAGTGGAATTCTCAGACAGTGTCATTACACACTCCCTCAGTGAAGCCTCGGTTCCAACACAGTCAGCTGTGATCCACCACACAGGTTGAACCGTTGAAGCAGGACTCCTTTGTGTTGAAACGTCAGAGCCACAGTCCATCTGCCTACACACGACAGAGGATGACTTCAGGTTCCAGTCGGACTGACCATCCACGGCTCTCCAGTCTCCCTGGTGTTGCATCTCCAGTACACCACTACAGTTACTGCTTCCTCCCACCAGCCTGACGTCATCAGGCTCTGTACAGAGACAAGACCGTTACAAACCATTTAGAGCAGACATGCCTTGTGAGCCGAAAGTGTTCAGTTCTCCCACTCCATGTTAATGGATGGTGGTGTTCTGTTGGGACGCATACTTTGTTTAGACTGTAGTCCGTGAAATAGTGGATTAATTCGATATGATTAATCAGCAATGATATTCTAAAATCATAATAAAATGACTCGGGAATATTCAAGCTATTTCAGCGCATCACATCAAAAACGTCTCGTCTGTAAGACGTGAGTTGTTGGACCGCTTGAATAAATGAATAAGCGACATACAGATATACAGTAAACCATGAATCAAATAAACTGCTCCAACAAAATAGATTGTACTATCAAAAGGAGTGTTTATTAATATCGATTACTGGTTACAATGACATAAAAACCACATAGCAATGAGCGAACACGTCATGAGATTATTTCCATTTGGCATGAGCCACAAGGAAACAATGAAATGCGTATTGTTTTATTGCGTTAGTCAGGCCGGAATGCGATTTGCTGTTGATATAGCCTGCACAGAAGATGTGTCAGTATTCAAGGGCAAACGCATTATCTGGTCCCGTCTGATCGAACGCAATACACAACTGGAATAGGTTCGCTTTTAAAACATGTTGCATGAATGAAAGAAGGCTACAGTATACGCAGAACAAGAATGGAAAAGAGGGTAGGAGGAGGAGAGTAACGCCTCGCAAAGAGAGAGAGAGGGCGTGTAGGCTTGGTGGTGCAGGCTGCAAGGCCTCAGTGTATCATCATAGTCTAATAAAAGAGAGCTCTTCTTTACAACTAGACTACACTATACACCTAAGATTCCTATTAAACCAAATGTCGTTTAGAGGCTGGATGTTCAATCAGTCCGACCCACCTGATTGTAAATCAGCCTTTCCACGGAGGTCCTCAAGCGTTCTGCATTGCCAGGAAAAGTTCACTTGGTCCAGATGCAGTGCGCGAGAATTTACTTTTCTTCTTAAGTTAAAGTATAACAAGTCATCACTGTCTCAGAGTAAAACTCGCATTAAACTGGTATATTAACAAGGACTGCTCTTAAAGTCCTATAATCGCCGTTTAGACTAGGCGGTTGTCCTCAGGCCGGCTGCCTGTCTGTTGTCCTGCGCGTAGGCCAGCTGGGTGCTGCCTGCCGGTTGGAGTGGCCTCTCCGGAGAGCTACTGCGTAAAAGCGCAATCGACTGCATGTACTCGGGCCAGCCGTGCGTTGATTCGATCTGCTCGCAGAGCTTCGCTAGAAAAGAGCCATCCAAGTAAAAGCTTAGCCAGCCGGTGATGTGGCGACCTGCTCCTTAGAGCTATCGCCGTTCAAGAGCATCGTGTCTTAGTTGACACAACAATATATTGAAAAAGGGGTCTGACTATTTTCTTGTCTTTCTCAAAACTGGTTTAAACCGGTTCTTAAGCTACTAACTTAAAGAACACAGTCAACAGTTCTTCATTAACAGTTTTACCACACGGGGAAAACATCCTGTGGTCATTATTCATTCTTATCTCCGTTGACCATCTCGCCTTACACTTTTACACTCCTCTGAGTGCTAACACAGATGCGCGCGTCGCGCACACACACACACGCACATACACACACACACAATGCACACAAATGTCCACACTCAGCGTGCATGTCTGTTGGTGTTCGCGCTAGTTGCATGTGCCATGTGGCAGAGGGTCTCCCTGTTAGGGTCAGCATTTGGTCAAAAAGTCAACCTTGTGGTCACTTCAGATAGCGTGACAAATTGTCCGGTCTGGGTTTTGTCATAAACCTGTACTCAGCAGTGTTAACAGGAAAAACGGGTCTTTGGTGCTATGTCATCCTTTCATTGTTCAGCACAAATTGTGCCTTGTCAATTAACACCCCCCTCCTCACGCTACAAGACATAGCATTGGTTAAGGTTGGTGAGGGGTGCGTTAAGACGACCGGATTAAAGTTGGTGAGGGGGGCGTTAAGGGTTGGGAGAGGGTTAAGGTTAGGTTTAGGTGTGCTGCACCAGCTCAGTGGCCTTGTGGTTAGAGTGTCCGCCCTGAAACTGGGAGGTCGGGGTTCAATCCCTGGCCGGGTCATACTAAAGACTGTAAAAATGGGACCCAATGCCTCCCTGCTTGACACTCAGCATCAAGGGTTGGATTAGAGGGTAAGTCCCTGCGACATACTAGCGTCATGTCCAGGGGGTGTACATCAAGCTGCCTCACGCTACAGAAACAGGAGTTAAGCTCCTGCCCTATGGGCCTCATGGCTCGGCAAGGCTACTTACTAGGTGTGCTGCCCCGTGGGAGGTTAGGGTGAGTAGAGGGTGAGGGTTTGAGATATCCGACCAATGGTATGTCTAACCAAAAGCATGCACCCGTTCTGTTAACAGATGGTGGGGATCTATTCAGATTTCAGATTTTTATTGAAGGGACAGCCTCTTGAGATGCAGCATCTCATTTTCAAGAGGGACCCATAAAACCAAATACAGAAAAGCATACTTTCCTAACACTGTCTAACACTAACACATGGTGAGCTGTCACTCCCAAGACGGCAAACGGGTGACTTCTTGTAACGGAAATGACCAAACGTCAAACTCAAAACTCAAAGTTTGAGCACGGAATATCACACCCGTTACGCCATGCTCAGCCAATCACAGCGCATAATGGGAATAACGGCACAGCTTCCAGCCAACCACATCGCCAATGTCGGCGCCATACATGGTTAATTTTGCTGCAATTCCGTCCTCAAATTTTGGCGGCATAGATGGTAATTTTCCCTCCTCATATTTTGAGGACATTACTAAAATGATTAGATTATACCTGAGCAGGTGAGTCCAACAGTCTTGTCAGGTGAGCAGGTGGTGTTTCTAGTTGAGTCTGAGGTTCTACAGTCCAGGAGAACAGACTCGTTGCCTTCACACTGGAACTCTTTGGTCCACATCGAAGCATTCAGGCCTCCATAGAGCGCCCCCTGGAGGACTGAAGGAGCCCCGCAGCCAAGATCCCTACAGACCACCTCTGCATCCTGCTGGTCAAAGTCATCTTCACACACTGAGACCCACGACTGGTTAGACTGCACCTCCACTCTGCCTGAACACACACTTGTCCCGTTCACCAACCTCACAGAATCTGGAGAGAGAGAGAGAGAGAGAGAGAGAGAGAGAGGGGGGGAGGAGGGAGGAGGGAGAGAAGGGGGGTGTCAATGTACATGTATCTTATTAAACACGCATGTGCATGCACGCACACACGCAGAGTTGTGGAGGTGAAGTGGAGGTCACTGTTTATGTGTTTTACCCGAACAGAACACCTCCAGTCTCTCAGTGGAATGACGAGACTCCTTTGTTCCACACTCCCTCAGTGAAGATTGAGATCCAACACATGGAATCTTCCACACAGGTTCAACGGTTGCATCAGACCTCCTTTGTGTTGAAACAGCAGAGCCGCAGTTCAGCTGTCCACACACTACAGATGATGACTTCAGGTTCCAGTCATAAATAGAACCCGCTGGTCTCCACTCTTCCTGGTGTTTCACCTTCAGGATACCAGAACAGTTACTGGTTCCTCCCTCCAACATGACGTCACCAGGCTCTGTACAGTGGCAAAAAAGAAAATAAACTACTATTACTTTCATTGTTAAATAGGAATGCGAATTACAAGTATAGTTGGTATTTTACTGTTTTATCTCAGGCTAGCAATGTCATTTTCATGTTTTAAACTAGAAATATGTGCTCCTCTGAGCACAGGACAATATAGTAGAGGTCAATCTTATCCAATCAGGATGACATGTAAAATATTGGACAAGTCTCCCTTGATGACATTACTATAGAGGTAATCAGGGCCGCTGCTGGCCATTTGGGTGCCATAAGCATAACATATTTGTGGTGCCTTGTGCTTTGTGGTGCGGTGCTGGATTACTTCTTCAATTCGACCAATTCCACAATTCAATTGGACTACGGTGGCAGCAGGAAGTACAAGGTAATAGCCTAAATAGCTCCAGTTTTTCCACCTTGGTGATTCACAACCATATGCTTATATTAGATGTGATTTCTCATCCCATCAGAATCAAAGTAATCACAGACATGACAGTGTCTGCAGCTAGAGTATACATTCCACTCACTGCACAGGGAAGTGAATGATGCCAGGCTGCAGGTGACCACAAACCAGTCACATTATGTGAAATGTTCTTTTCTAGTTATGATTATTATTACCTGAGCAGGCGAGTCCAACAGTCTTGTCTGGTGAGCAGGTGGTGTTTCTAGTTGAGTCTGAGGTTCTACAGTCCAGGAGAGCAGATTCGTTGCCTTCACACTGGAACTATTTGGTCCACATCGAAGCGTTCACCTCTCCATAGAGCGCCCCCTGGAGGACTGAAGGAGCCCCGCAGCCAAGATCCCTACAGACCACCTCTGCATCCTGCTGGTCAAAGTCATCTTCACACACTGAGACCCACGACTGGTTAGATTTCACCTCCACTCTGCCTGAACACACACTGGTCCCATTCACCAACCTCACAGACTCTGGAGAGAGAGAGAGAGAGAGAGAGAGAGAGAGAGAGAGAGAGAGAGAGAGAGAGAGAGAGAGAGAGAGAGAGAGAGATCATTTTAATCATAGAACATTACACTTTTCCAGGACTGCTCCACTCATCTCTGAAATGCCATTTTTTTAAGAGTGGGGATCTTAGTTGAGATCATTCAAGAATACATTTTCCAACATCACTGCGCACAAATAAGGAGTTGTCTAAATGTAATAACTAACTTTTGTGTATTCATAATTCCTAACATGTCTCTGTAATGGACAGTCAGGACTCGGTAACCTATTCATATGTGAGCATTTTGTTGAACAGGTGTTACCTGAACAGATCACCTCCAGTCTGTGGGCTGAAGTATAAGACGCATTTGTTCCACAGTCCTTCAGTGAAGACTCAGAGCCAACACAGGGAGATGTTATCCACCATTCAGGTTGATTTGTAGAACCAACCAGTCTTAGTGATGAAACAGCAGAACCACAGGCTAGCTGTCTACACACTACAGATGATGACTGCAGGGTCCAGTCCGAATCATCCACTGGTCTCCACTCATCATGGAGTTTCATCTCAAGTTTTCCAGCACAGTTACTGGTTCCTTCCACCAACCTGACATCTGTACAGAGACGAAAGTAAGCAGTAAAAACAAAAACAAAATTAGAAAATGCATTACTTTCATTTTAAGTAATCGACACAAAAGATGCTACACATACTCGTAGTCGGATCATATAGGATACCGGATAAGTTTGTGAAAACTGTGGCCGAGTCTTACACACAGTAAGTCCTACAGGGGACACAGAAAGCACCACCGGTACGTTCCAAAAATGTCTGTCAACCTAAATCAGAGTAAGTAAAGGGGCAGTGGATCAGGGGTAGAGTGGCCGGTAGAGTAGCCGGTTCGATGCCGGGTTCCCTCAGAGTTAGTGTAGGTTCTAAGTAGGTTAGACTAAAGGTGGTTGCGGTGGTTGGAATCGATAGAAACGCAGCTAAAAATCCGAAAAACACGCTCGGTGTGTGGGGACCTTAACTCTGCCATCGGTGTGTGAATGTGTGTGTGAATGTGTGTGTGAATGTAATGCACAATCTATGTAAAGCACTCTGGATAAAAGCACCATTTACCATAAAGCAAATCACACACATGTTGAAAAGAATGCTAATTAAAGTGATTGAAATGATGCTTCATGTCTCTGCGGCCCATCGTGGTCATGCCAATGAAATGATAGTTTTTGTACTTTCAGTGTGGGGAAAGCATTTGCAATCGTGATGAGATTCAGCTGATATAGGAAAGTGACCTGGTATCTGTTCTATTCTATTTGATGTTGTTCGTTTCATTAATGTATTTAAGTATTCTTTTTGTTTGAGTATATATTGGCTTTACTGCATCATTGCACTGGTTACAATTTGTTCTAGATCCTAGTGTTCATTTAAAATGAGATATTCCTCTAAATCTGGGTAGTAAAAAAGAAAATAATCAGGACACAGCCCTGGCTCTCCTGGTCCCTCTGCACGTCCCCGATTACCTGAGCAGGTGAGTCCAACAGTCTTGTCGGGTGAGCAGCTGGTGTTTCTAGTTGAGTCTGAGGTTCTACAGTCCAGGAGAACAGACTCGTTGCCTTCACACTGGAACTCTTTGGTCCACATCGAAGCGTTCACTTCTCCATAGAGCGCCCCCTGGAGGACTGAAGGAGGCCCACAGTCAAGCTCCCTACAGACCACCTCTGCATTCTGCTGGTCAAAGTCATCTTCACACACTGAGACCCACGACTGGTTAGATTTCACCTCCACTCTGCCTGAACACACACTGGTCCCATTCACCAACCTCACTGACTCTGGAGAGAGAGAGAGAGACAAAGTGTGTTCAACATTCTTATTCATTAAAGGTAGGCTACAACAGATGAAAACATGAGGACACACACACACACACACACACACAATTTATAATGTAGGCATTTAGCAGACGCTCTTAACCCATTCAGGACGGGAACCCTTTTGGTGTTTTAAGCATTGTGTTATACTTTAGTTATTGAAAAGCGCAGCACTAGCTTGTAGATCTGCTTTTTTTTTATCGTGAAAATGTGTGCAAATCTTTGGATTTAAATGATTTCAGAGCAAACGTTTTCATTTCATATGTTCGCTTCTGGGGGGTCCCTGGAACAACATATTTTCAGATATGCCAGCCACATACATATAATTCTGGGGGTCCTGAAATAGTTTGAGAACTACTGACATAGAAACGTAGGTTGTTCATTTGTAAAATAGTCCTCAGGTCTAATTGGGTTAAATTAATCCAGAGCGATTTACAGTAAGCAAGAACAACACGGTAATACAGCAAATACATAACACACACACACACACACACGGACGCACACAGATAGACATGAATCAACGGATGGACAGACGTATGGGGACAGACAGACAGACAAGCCAGATCAATTTAATAGCAGACTGTACAGATTACTGTTATTGTAGAAGTATTGTTTGTGTTACCTGAACAGATCACCTCCAGACTGTCTTTGGACCTGCTGTCAGACCTCATTGCTCCACACTCCCTCAGTGAAGACTCAGTACCATCACAGGAAGATCTAATCGACCATACATCAGTACGATCAGCAGAACTCCTTTGTGTCGACAGAGCAGATCCACAGTCTAGCTGCCGACACACTACAGATGCTCCCTTCAGGTTCCAGACAGTCGACTGATCAACCCCTCGTCTCCATTCTCTCTGGTGTTTGATCTCCAGTCCACCAGTACAGTTACTGCTTCCTCCCACCAACCTAACATCATCAGGCCCTGTACAGAGACAAGTGAGAATACCGTAAGTACAGTTAAACAAAGTACTATTACTTTTCCTTACAAAAAAATCCTAACAAAGAGTGTAGATTGTTATGTCAGGCTATCGAAACCACATCCTCGAAACCACAACTGATTCTAGCCCCTCCCTGTGTCGGTGTCCATAGTCGTGTCATAGTGTCTGAGCAAATAGACAATGTGTCTAATTTTACGTCATGCTGATGTGCCCCTCACTTCACATGGGTGTGATTTTTCAAATAAGATTTTGGTTTGTAAAGCTGTCCTATTTTTGTCCAGCTATGTCCAGCTTTCAGTGTTTACACAAACATTGGATACAAAAGTGTGTAAACCCAAACATTGAGGACAAAAGTGTGTAAACACAAACATTGAGGACAAATGTGAGGACGCAAATTGTAATTGGCCGGAATGTGATGATGTATGATGATAAGAGCGCCCCTCACTTACATACGGGTGTGATTTTTATTATTACCTGAGCAGGTGAGTCCAACAGTCTTGTCAGGTGAGCAGGTGGTTTTTCTAGTTGAGTCTGACCTTCTACAGTCCAGGAGAACAGACTCGTTGCCTTGACACAGGAACTCTGTGGTCCACACTGAAGCGTTCACTTCTCCATAGAGCGCCCCCTGGAGGACTGAAGGAGGCCCACAGTCAAGCTCCCTACAGACCACCTCTGCATCCTGCTGGTCAAAGTCATCTTCACACACTGAGACCCACGACTGGTTAGACTGCACCTCCACTCTGCCTGAACACACACTGGTCCCATTCACCAACCTCACAGACTCTGGAGAGAGAGAGACAGAGAGAGAAAGAGAGAGAAAGAAAGAGAGAGAGAGAGAGAGAGAGAGAGAGAGAGAGAGAGAGAGAGAGAGAGAGAGAGAGAATTTTAATCAAGAACATTAATGAGAATCATTTGAATAGAATGAAGGCGTGAACGAAGTATGCCATTGTTACAGGAGGCTATTGATCTGTTATCAGCTAGGCAAAGCAGTAACCATGCAGTGGGAAATCAGCTTTTGATGGGCACAGTCTAAGATGAAATAAATATCACTTTTGTGGGGCAGGTTGTCGCAGACCCCCAGTGAATGGGCTCCAATTTTGACAACCCGTGCCCTGCACGGTCCATAGACCGTCCAGTCACCAGCGGTTATATCAGAAGACAAACCAGACCCGCCCCACCCATCCAGAACAGACAGGAGTGACTGACTCACTGACCGGTTTCCTTATTATAGTAGGATAGGATAGTGAAGGTAGCAGATCTACAAGCTCACAATGTGTCACATCGGAACATGTTGTGAACTTGTAGATCTGCTATTTTCACTGTATTTGAAAGTGCATTTAAGTGGTTAAACTTTTCCCTTCCTAGAGATGTCTTTGAAATGTAGTGGAGTAAAAGTATACAAAAATAGAAGTACTTAAGTAATAGTACTCAATACAAGTAAACATACTTTGCTACTGTCCACCACTGTGCATAACAGACACGGACATGAGTTTCAACAAAGACAGACAGACAGACAGACAGACAGATCAATTAAATGAACTGTACAGATTACAGTCATTGCTGAAGTGATTGTTAGTGTTACCTGAACAGAATACCTCCAGGACCATTTGGGAAGTATCAGATGTCTTTGTTCCACACTCCCTCAGTGAAGATTCAGATCCATCACAGGACACTGTCATCTTCCATACCGGTTGTGTTGAAGCATAACTCCATCGTGTTGAAACAGCAGAGCCACACTCCATCTGCCTACACACTACAGAGGATGACTGCAGGTTCCAGTCAGACCGACCATCCACAGGTTTCCAGTCTCCCTGGTGTTGCGTCTCAAGTCTACCAGTACACTTACTGCTTCTTCCCACCAGCCTGACAGGCTCTGTACAGAGACAAGGGAGTAAGTAGTAAAACAACGTTTTATTTCATCAAAAACTAAAGGTGTCGTTATCTCAGAGAGTTCAGTGTCTTTTTGAATATCTTCAATATATTTAAGTTGATACTTTTTGAGTGGTGCAACCACTCCTACAACCAGCAATGACATTATTGAGCACGATAATGAGTACCAGTAGGGGCGCTGTTGTGCCAGAAACAGAGAGAGAGTGCTGCAGTTGCCTGCTAATGAGAGAGAGGGGGGGGGGGGGGGGAGCCCTCCATACCTAGCGTAATGAACAGTGATGACAGTTGCAACCATTTTCTTTTTAACAGCAAATTATGAAGTGGTCATTGTGGCAATTTATGAACTTAACTAAGGTTTATTTCATGCATGGTCCTTTTTCCATTATAGATTACGAGAAGGGATGAGGGGAGAATATTAAAGCTGAATATATATACTGTATATATATATATATATATATATATATATATATATATAAATTTACCTGAGCAGGTGAGTCCAACAGTCTTGTCAGGTGAGCAGGTGGTGTTTCTAGTCGAGTCTGAGGTTCTACAGTCCAGGAGAACAGACTCACTGCCTTTACACTGGAACTCTTTGGTCCACATTGAAGCGTTAACTTCTCCATAGAGCGCCCCCTGGAGGACTGAAGGAGCCCCGCAGTCAAGCTCCCTACAGAGCACCTTTGCGTCCTGCTGGTCAAAGTCATCTTCACACACTGAGACCCATGACTGGTTAGACTGCACCTCCACTCTGCCTGAACACACACTGGTCCCATTCACCAACCTCACAGACTCTGGAGAGAGAGAGAGAGAGAGATTTAATTAAAAGAAGCTCTTGGTCTATCTATAATCTATGATGATTTATTGATTTGTAATCTTTGTTTACCTGTTGTTGTTGTTACTGTGTTGTGTGTTTGTTCAGCCTGGAGAGCTGAAGGGAAACAGATCGTTTCAAGTTACACTAAACTCGCAGGATGACATAAGTACCTAAAAATACCCTGAAAGATGTATTCTGTCGCATGTCGGTTCAATAAAGTTTTCCGCCTTTTTAACTATTAAGTGTTCCCGGATCTCTGCTTTTTTCTACAAATGCACTGACTATAATGAATTGTTTAGTCCAAACATTACAACTCACAGGACATGTTTCATAACACTGTGTGTAAAGTTATTTTGTAATTGCCCAACAGGGGAAGCCATCAGTTCTAAATGTGTGTGTGCACTGTGCATGGACTTGACCGAAATGTGGCCTTAAACCCAATCAGGACGGGAACCCCTTTTGGCATTTCAAGCATTATGTTGTACTTTAGCTATTGAAAAATAGCATATCTACAAGCTCATAGCGCGGCACCGAATGCTGGGCTACGAGCTTGTAAATCTGCTAATTTTGAAAAATCGTGAAAATGTGGCGCAAATCTTTGAATATATATTCGTTCAGAGTGAACGTTTTTAACTCAAATCTTTGCTTCTGGGGGGTCCCTGGAAAGATGGGGGTACATGGCGAAATACAGATAATTCTGGGGGTCCTTGACCTGAAAAATGGTGAGCACCACTGACATAGAACAGAAAACTTTTAGGATTTAGAAGCGAGAGAGAGAGAGAGAGAGAGAGAGAGAGATTTAATTAAAAGAAGCTCTTGGTCTATCTATAATCTATGATGATTTATTGATTTGTAATCTTTGTTTACCTGTTGTTGTTGTTACTGTGTTGTGTGTTTGTTCAGCCTGGAGAGCTGAAGGGAAACAAATAACACGATCAATTAGCTTCACAACAGAGAACGTGGATTGTCTCTATTACTACATTGTCTCCACCAGGTAGGGCGTTACATTTCGACCCGTAACTCTTGAATCAAAGGTTGTACAATCAAAACATTCCCTGGATTCCTTGGATCATGACAACTACCCACACAGTCAATGAACACCTCAGATCCCTGAGTATCCCTGATCCCTGAGTATCAGAATCAGATGGGAACTCGCGCAGAAAGTTTCAAACACCCAGTTCTCTTTTCTCATTGGACAATATTTTCCCCCAGCGATGGGATCCACGCAAGACGTTAACGTCACCAAAGGCCAGCTAGCTGGCCCTGGCACTTGAAAGAAGACGCCCAGCAGGGAAAACTTGAAATCTGATTGGCTAAGGAAATCTGCATCAGGAAAGTGCACGGCCAGCAGAGAAGGCCTTGCTGGCCCACCACTAAAATACATGTGTTTCAATGCAGCGACGTTGTCCCACTCCCCAAACTATGTGTATATTTGTATTGGTGGATATCTGCTTTGTGCCTGTTCCTGGAATATAGCTATTTTAAGTAAGTTTCAAATGGCATAGTGGACGGACGACACATTTTGTTTCACTACCGTGAACAATCCTCAAATATGAAGTGCGTCAGGAACAAAGTTCCTGCCGCACTTCATATTTGAGGATTGTTCACGGTACATTACGGTATAGTATTACTTCATAGCATGTATAGCCTATAGTTCAAAACTGCAAACGGCCACCATCAAACAGTATAGGCTACAGTGAGTAAGAAAAATGTCTGCTGTTTGTCGTTAAAGGACATTTATTATCACCTGGCTTTCAGACAGAAGTATCCTACATAAACTGATGTCTTACCAGATAAACCGTGATGGCATGAGGCCATGCTGCTGTGCAAGGTTACGACTGTTGTTGGACCAATCATCACTAAACTCGCAGGATGACATAAGTACCTAAAAATACCCTGAAAGATGTATTCTGTCGCATGTCGGTTCAATAAAGTTTTCCGCCTTTTTAACTATTAAGTGTTCCCGGATCTCTGCTTTTTTCTACAAATGCACTGACTATAATGAATTGTTTAGTCCAAACATTACAACTCACAGGACATGTTTCATAACACTGTGTGTAAAGTTATTTTGTAATTGCCCAACAGGGGAAGCCATCAGTTCTAAATGTGTGTGCGCACTGTGCATGGACTTGACCGAAATGTGGCCTTAAACCCATTCAGGACGGGAACCCCTTTTGGCATTTCAAGCATTATGTTGTACTTTAGCTATTGAAAAATAGCATATCTACAAGCTCATTGCGCGGCACCGAATGCTGGGCTACGAGCTTGTAAATCTGCTAATTTTGAAAAATCGTGAAAATGTGGCGCAAATCTTTGAATATATATTCGTTCAGAGTGAACGTTTTTAACTCAAATCTTTGCTTCTGGGGGGTCCCTGGAAAGATGGGGGTACATGGCGAAATACAGATAATTCTGGGGGTCCTTGACCTGAAAAATGGTGAGCACCACTGACATAGAAAAACACAGGTTTTACAGAAAACGTTTAGGATTTAGAAGCCATTTGTTTTTAATTGTTTACATTAGTAGGCTATTTTATTAATTAGTTTTTTGTTTTTTTTACATTGTTTGTATGGTCTGTTGGATGTTGGTTGTTTTAAAATGGACCTCTATTTCATTTTTACCAATAGATTGTACTCAAAAAGGACTCATAGCACGACAGCGAGTGCCGCGCTATGAGCTTATAGATCTGCTATTTTTGAAAGATCGTGAAAATGTGGTGCAAATCTTTGACTATATATTCTTTCAAAGTGAACATTTTTAATTCAAATATTTGGAACAACATATTTTCAGATGGGGGTCCACGGCCAAATGCATATTATTCTGGGGGTTCTTGACATGAAAAGGTTTGAGCACCACTGACATGCAGAAACAGGATTTTAAGAAACTGTCATGAATTAGAAGACATTTGTAGTTATAATTTAATGCAGGCGTCAGAAACAGTTAAAGGACATTGGAGTACAAAGTAATAAGTGTAATCAGTGTAAACACATGTAGTAAGATGTGTTTCAGTCTCTGAGTCTCTACTCACAGCAGTCTGCAGGTTCGTCTGAGCCGTCCCCACAGTCATCTGCCGTGTCACACTTCCACCACAACGGAATGCACTTGTAGTTCTTACAAGCAAACTGACGGGAGAGACGACACACATCTTTAGAATGACTATCGACAGCAGACACGAGACCTATAAAGACATAAACGCGTATAACACAAGTGAACTGGAGGTGAATCACCTGGCTGGCAGTGCAGCTGGACATGCACTGCTTGTTGTCTGCTGCCAAGTAGAAGTAGGTTGGACAGGAACACTTGTAGCCTCCTCCAGGTGAGAGCAGACACAGGTTACTGCATCCTCCATTGTTGGTCTGACACGGATGAGCAGACACTGCAGGAAAACATGTACACATGTAATGAATATGAGAGCCCTGAATACTACTACTGTACTACTATGATACAATACTACTACTACTACTATTATGTTACAATACTGTTTAGGGGTGCACAGTTATGAAATTATAATGACCGATATCCGATCTCCCATTATTTGCAGGGTCATATCTGCCGATACCAAATCTGACCAATTCCGATATTATACAGAGGATCAGATTACTTATTGTAAATAGTCTTATTGCTATTTCATAATATTCTGACACTTTTGGTTTTGTGTGTCTGTAGCTCTGCGTCGGGGCAGCAGTATCGTTGGTATTACCCTGTTTGAGGAGTACATCTACTGGGGCTCCTACGACTTCTCCATCTACAGAGCTCACAAGACTCAGGGAACCAACCCCACCACACTCATCAGAACCCGGAACTTTCTACGGGACATCCAGATCTACCACCCATATCAACAACCTGAGGGTCTGTACCACCTACTGTACACAACACTCTCATTATGACTCTGCATAATGTTTTATGACTTCTATTAACTGTCTATCATTGTATTATTATCTGTTTTGAAAAGCATTACGTATACAGTATAAATACACCCTATAATAATAACAACAACAACAACAGCAACAATAATAATAGTCATATTGTGACATAGTAGTAGTAATAGTATTAGTATAGTATAATCGGAATTGGCCACATCGGCTATAAAAATGCCATATTGGTATCGGATCGGTCTCAAAATAATCCAAATTATTTCATCGGTTTACACCAGCAAAAGAAATTAAAAATTCTACATTGAATTCATTCATTCATTCACACTTGGAAAAATAGTATAGGCTATGTATTGATTGGCTTTGGGCCAAGCAGTGTTGTTTTCGTCGACTAAAACTAAGACGAAAAATGTTCGTCGACTACCTATTTTCACTGACAAAAACAAATGGAAACTAAATGAAAACTAAGCTACGATGACTAAAACTAAGACTAAATATACTGACAATTTCGTAGACAAATAAAAACTAGACTAAAATGTTAGGAATGGACTAGTGGACAAGAGATCCAGTATAAGTCATTTTACACTACACTGCATGCTGAAAATAGCAGATCTACAAGTAGATCGGCTATTTTCAAGTGTAAAAACACTCGTTAAGACGCCATCAAGACCCGCCAAAATACATTTTAGTCGACTGAATCAACTATAGATTTAGTCGACTAAAATCTTATGACATTTAGTCGACTAAAACTAGACTAACACTAAGACATTCCAGGTGACTAAAATGTGACTAAAACTAAATGAAGTTTCAGTCCAAAGACTATGACTAGACTAAAATAGAAATTTGCTGCCAAAAACAACACTGGGGCGAAGCCCCTAGAGGACCTATAGGCTTTTCCATTGTGGCCCTCTGTATAATATCGGAATTGGTCAGATTTGGTATCGGCAGATATGACCCTGCAAATAATGGGAGATCGGATATCGGTCATTATAATTTCATAACTGTGCACCCCTAAACAGTATTGTAACATAATAGTAGTAGTAGTAGTATTGTATCATAGTAGTACAGTAGTAGTATTCAGGGCTCTCATATTCATTACATGTGTACATGTTTTCCTGCAGTGTCTGCTCATCCGTGTCAGACCAACAATGGAGGATGCAGTAACCTGTGTCTGCTCTCACCTGGAGGAGGCTACAAGTGTTCCTGTCCAACCTACTTCTACTTGGCAGCAGACAACAAGCAGTGCATGTCCAGCTGCACTGCCAGCCAGGTGATTCACCTCCAGTTCACTTGTGTTATACGCGTTTATGTCTTTATAGGTCTCGTGTCTGAATCCCCTGGCGATACGATGCGATACGATTCTCCCTCTTCCCGATGCGATGCGATAACCATTTAGTTCAAATCAATGCGATACGATGCGATTCACCCCTCTACCGATACGATGCGATTTGATGGCGATTCATCACAATAGAAAGGATTTATATTAAAGCTCTATTAATTTCCCAAAACATGTAAAAATGCATTACATTTAAATTCAAAGCAATTTATTGTTTTACTGTAGGTTAGTATTATAGCTCTGCATCTCAAACAACCCAACTTATAGAATTATGTAAGTAAACAAAGGGTCTGCTCTCTGCTGGTTATTGTGGAATTGTTAGATTACTAATAATCATAGGCTATAGTATAATAATTATATCTCAAAGGTCAATTTGAGGTTTTGAGTATAGAGGGTTCAAGAGATTAAAATGTAATGTCTCATGACTCAACGTGTCTACTCTGCACCGTCGTACGGTAGCTTCTGTTCACTGACTGCGTGCTCTGTGCGGCTGTGCGCTGGCTGCGAGAGACCTTTTTTTTCCTTCCTTTTCTGATGGTACGTTCAATGCGCCTCGGAAACACAGGATAGGGTGAAATGTACCATGAAAAAACAGTGCAACCACGGATTTTACCGATCCAAGCACTCCGTGAACGATTCATCGAGATTTCACCCGTCAATGTTACCGATACACAGTGAATGAACCGATTCACTCGCATCGCGCACGTCATAATCGATGTATCGATACGTATCGATTATTTTCCACATGCCTAGTGTGTGTGTGTGTGTGTGTGTGTGTGTGTGTGTGTGTGTGTGCGTGCGTGCGTGCGTGTAACCTGTGTGTCTGTTGGTTCCATCCAGGTTGGCAAACTCAATGCTGCTCCCCACGGTGCTCCAGTATATGTGATCATTGATGTAGTCTAACGTCAGGCACCTGGGCCCGGTGATCCCATCCTTCACTATGATGCTCCTGTTGGTGCCGTCCATCCCTATCCTCCCTATGTGGGGGTTGTTGCTGCCCCCGTCTGCCCAGTACAAGTAGCTGTCAGAGGAGACACTGTGTCAGGTCACTATTCACAACAAATCACACACACAGTACTGTCTGCAGTGCACCTCGATCGGCAAAATAACGTTTTCGTCAACCGCACCCCATAATTGCATTGTTACTTTATAGAACCTTTATGTCATTTCACGGTACGTAAACTAGTCATTTCCATGCAAATAACTTCATACTTGACATTTACTTTAAACACTTCAGCATCCCTATTCTGGGCGGAACATACAGTACACCAAAAATAGCCGATCTACAAGCTCACACAACACGTCTCTGTGAGACGCGTTGCGTGAGCTTGTAGATCGGATATACTCATACTCATGTGATACATCCTAGTCTTATACAAAAAATAACTAATGTGATTTTTATTTAACTAGATCTGCAAGACTGTTAATTATGTTGTGTAGTAAACTAAAATAGGACTCAGATGACAAAATGCTGTGTTGTTCAAAAGACTAAGACTAAATCTTTAAAAATGTACACTGCATTAAGAGTAAGACTAAGATTAAAATAATAGAAGACCACAATATTTTGATATATAGTCGACAAAGACTAAACAATTTCAGAAGGCTAAAATAGGACTACAACTAAATGGTGTTATTCAAAAGACTAAGACTAAATCTGAATTTTCTGTCAAAATTAACAGTGCTGCAAGAGGTACAACAAATAAATATGATGCAATGGCATCCGTTTAGATTTTAGATGTAAATTCAGTCTTCTTGTATCTGTGGTGTTTCACAGGACGGTTGATAAAGTCAGTGTAAGGTTCATGATCACCACACCACAGTACACTTACCCGTAGCGTACATCCACAGCCATGGAGAATGGCTCCTCCAGGCCGGTGTTGACCAGGACTGTTCGGTACGCCCCGTTTAGTTTGGACACCTCTATGGTCTCCTGCTCACGGTCACTCCAGTAGAGGTTTCCTCCCACCCAATCAACAGCCAGACCGTATGGTGCACTGAGTGACGTGTGGAGGACCTGTCAATGAGACATACATTCACTCTGGATATACTCCACTGCGCAAAAAGCTTGGAATACGGATGTGTATATTACAGGAAACTCCCGTTAATCTTTCCAACAAACAAAACCATAAACTCCCGTATTGTACCATCACACCTGTATATTACCGTATATTACATGTATATGCCCGCTAAACTTGAGGTTTACTTATTTCATAATTTGGCTTTTTGAAAATAGCAGGTCTATACATGCTATAAAGCTCACAATGCATTGTGACATGATGCGTTGTGAGCTTGTAGATCTGCTATTTTCTAACTGTGTTGAATATTTTCAATAATGAATGTTATTATTTATAACATCATAACAATCTAAATCTACAAAGTAACTAGTAAGCAGTGGTGGACAAAGTACTCAAGCCCAGTACTTGAGTCAAAGTATAGATACTCAACTACGTATACTGTAGATACGTAGTTGAACGTATAGCAAGTATACATATATCTATAAATGTGTACTTGAGCTAAAGTACTGGCGTACTTGTAGCCTATACTGTATAATGTGTACATAAATAATTTGTATCAATGTATTGCTGTATTTAGACCCCCCCCCCCCCCCCCCCCCACACACACACACACACACACTCCCGCATCCGGCCCAATCCACCACCACCTTCAAAACAATATCAGTGGTAAAACCACCCTATTACTCGAAGGGATATCCAGACACTGGTGTCACACAACCATCTTAGCCTTAGAAGAACACTACACCACAGTCTTAAACACAACCAAACAAGAGTTAACAGATAACTTAACAGAGGACGAGGAGAAAAAAGCCTTTACCATAGCAATCAGATGGGCTAGAAAAAACTTAGGGAAAAGACTAACACATTTGGAGATAAACAAAGCCCAACTTATGATCACACAGCTCAGATCAAATAGAACTGTCATTTCTACCCCTCCCCCTCCTACTACTGTCTCTCTGCCTATTCCCACTTTACCCCCACCCCCCCCTCCTACTACGGTCTCTCTGCCTATTCCCACTTTACCCCAACCCCCCCCTCCTACTACTATCTCTCTGCCTATTCCCACTTTACCCCCACCCCCCCCTCCTCCTCCTTCCTCTGATCCTGATATACCTATATCCACTCCCCATCGTTCTCCACCAAAACCCCCCCCTTGTGTATCCACTGCCCCCCTCTCCCCACCCTCTCTGACCTCGACCCCCCCCATGTTCCCCACCATACTTATCTCCAAGACAATACCACCAACCATAGTACAGGTCCCCCCTAGAACGGATCTATCGGAAGTAGAGTTCCCCTCCCTGACCCTACCACCACAGAAGAGCCCACCACAGAGGCAAACACGAAGTAGGAGAGCCAATCCAAATGGCACGCCAAAACCCCAGAGGACTGACCACAACAGGACGGAACCAACAAAGAAGAAGACTACACAGGACCGGACCCAGGACACAGGACCAGGCCCAAGGAGGACCAGCACAGACCCAGGAGAGAACCGAGAAAAGGAAACAGATGAACCAGAAATAGACGAGCCAAGGACCCCAGGGGAAGTCTACAAACACATCAACACCGGGAAGAAGAACCTACGTTGGAGACTATACCCAAAGAAAAGCATCCTCATCATAGGAGACTCAAACATGAGCCAACTTCCATCTCTGACACGACCAGATCTGCAAGTGGATTGCTACCCAGGAATGGGCTTCCAACATACGAAGGCCCTACTAGAGAGGATACCGGGAAACACCACTGTAGCCTATTGCATCCTGTCGGTTGGGATAAACGAGAGAGGCCACGCTCCAAAACAAGCGCAGAGGGCATTGAGAGAGGCCATCGCAGCAGCACAGAACGCATTCCCAACTGCAAGTATCCATGTCCCTTTAGTCAACTACTCAACTAATTTCTCAATAAAGGATAAGGATAACATGAGAGAGCTAAATCGCAATATTGTTACCTATAATTACCTCCCTAAATTGGATGAAAGGGAGTGTTAGAGAATTATAAGGATTCTCTTGTTATACGTTCAGTGTTAGTTCATAGGTATACATTTTTAATTACCTAGGCATGTCTTTATCTTTAAAACCCTCTATCTCCAGGTTGCGCTTGGCTAAACTCAGGAAGAGGAGGCGAGCACCAGGGCTTTCTGTACATACATATCAGCGCCCTGGGTACTCCCTTATTTTCCCTAGACCCGTCAAGGTCAAAAATGCCTTCTCTGGCTTCACGTGAATAAGACTCCCTGTCTGGGATTTTTATATCACAGGGCCAGAGAAGAACACACCTCTTTTACACAAACTGTTTGTCACATACATATATACCAATGTATTTTGCTTCTATGCTTTATGCTCATCCAACGGTCTCCTTAAGAGGTCGTTGAATCTTCATCAGTCGACTTAAATAACTTCTGTTCAATAAATATCCATTCCTGAGACCAAGTTCCAGAACTGACTTTATTTCACACTGTGCTGAATTATTCCAAAACAATTGACGCTGCGAGCAAGGGTCGTCTGTCAGCTGTCGCCTAACCGCGGTCCGGGGGCCCGGACGGGATTGACCGATATCATCTCGGCCGTCAAAAGTCGACCTCAAACCGCGATTAGCCACTGCGAGGAGGGATCCTCCACGGACCCCCGGACGGGGAATTGACACAGCAACAGACCTCCAAAAGAACACCGGAATTAAGCACACGGTGAGATATTTTCTAAAACTCTAATAATTATCATTATAGTGAATTTGGGATGGGAAGGGAAATTGAATAGTGTTAAAAGTTAAAATTGAGTACTAACTCATTCTTAAGGCCATGCTTGTGTGACATGTGTTAATGTACTATAGGTGTTAAAACAGGTAGAAGTGACCTATCACTGTACTGATGCATTAGACATTATATGGGACCCTAATTGCCTCACTGAGTGAAGAGGCCTGCGAAAGGTTAGGTGGTTTCTGTCTCTCCTATAGTCTTATAGAGAGACCTGCGAAAGGAAATAAGCTTCCCATGTCTAAGAGAGTTTGAGTGTGTTAACTCACTCTGGGGTTTTTATGCGCTTTTCACCCCGATGGAAGAAGTGCCCCGTTAGAAGACGTTTTAGCGGTAGAACTGGGCTCGTGTAGAGAGCAAGATAAAAAGGTCAGAATGGGCAACAGCCATTCATCTACCACCATGCCAGTCCTCCACATGGAGGAGCGTTTTTATTCACAAAGTATGCGTTTCATGTCTAACAAGCATGGCCCGGAGGCAGTGAGCTGCATGTCGGAATGGTGTTTAATGGGCTTCCCTGAAAAGGGATCAATGAGTGTTCAAAAACTTTCTGATTTAGGTGATAAATTGACACAGGCAGAAAATGAATTAATTAAGAAAAAGGGCCTCCATAAAGTCAGCCGAAAAATGTTGGCAAAATGTGCATTACATCGCAGAATCCACGGATTATGGTTAGAAGAAGCACAAAGCAGGCAGCGCAAATCTGATAACAGCTTGCCCAAAACTGATGCGATGACAGATTTATTGCCCCCAGAAGCGAATGTACAAATGAGCACAATGAACACACACACACACGACTTTTTAATTCCTCTATTGCAGGCTCTGAGCACAACAGGAGGCGGGGTTGACCCGGATCTCGATGGAAGGGCTCCCGCGACCCTACCACGCGTCTCGCGGCGGCATGACCCCGGCTCGGCACTCCTCACCTCTCCGGTTCGAGCCTCTCCTCAAACCGGCCATACCTACAGCATCCAGAATCTGTTCACCCCCCCAGCTTCAACACCCGGCCTCGCCTCGCCGAACATTCCACAGAACTCTGGACATGAGCTATTAACCCCTCCAACACCACTAGCAGGAGCACAGAGTTGGATTAGGGCTGTCACTCCACAGACCGTTTTTTCCACTCCAGTGCCGCTGATGACCTCACAACAGACGGCAACACCTGCCCCGCTGATCGTACAGGAGATGCCTGCAGCGACCTCCTTGATGACACCACAACAGATGGAGAGGCCAGCGGCATCACTAATGACACCTCAACAGATGACCACATCAACGCCGATGATGTCACCGCACGCTTCAGCCGCGAGTGTGGCTCAAGAACTTTTCACACTAATGAGCGCCACGCCAGCTCCCCCGGCTAAGACAAATCCACGTGGCCCGGTGACGCGCGCCAGGACAAGGATTGAGACTTTTCCGAATGAAGAAGGATATGAAGCAGATGATGACCTCCCACTCCAATTGCCTATGGTAGAGGTAGCTAGCGCTGACGGTGACATCCAGATGGTCCAGCGTCTCTGGTCCCCAGATGACATCAAATCATATGCCGAGTCGCTGAAAAACCCCCGCATCGTGGGAGGGGTTGTGTTTGCAAGAGAACTTATGACATTCTGCAGAACCTATAGGACCACTATGACCGAGGTCTTTGGGATTTTGGGGAGACATCTTGATTCTACCCAGATGCGGACACTTCTACAGAGCTGCTCACGTTACGAGAATCTCAGACCAAGCCAAGCAAACTGGCTTCACAATTACACCTTCAAGAACGCCTTAGACCTTATCTGTGCTGAGGTGGTCCAGATGTTCCCAGAGAAGAGAGACTTGGGCGCAGTGACTCGCATCGTGCAGGAGAAAGATGAGAAGGTGCGGGCCTTCTTCCTCAGACTGGAAGACGCTATGACATCTCATGGTGGCTTTGACATGACTGACAGACACGCTCAAGCTCTACAAACCACCCTGTTACTGTCCAACATGCGGCAAGACATTAGCAGGAAAGTGAAATCTAGACTCCTGGATTATTCATCCAGTGAACCAGGACTAATTCTGCGACACGCAATCCATGCCGAGGGCGCGATGCAAGAGGAGAAGGATAAAGAATCTCAGACGCGTGTGAAAAGAGCTGACGCGGTCCATCTTCAACTGCTGTCAGGCGCTGCGCCAGCCCCTGAAAAAACTGACGACAACGCTTGCTTCAATTGCAAGAAAACGGGTCACTGGAGAAATGACTGCCCGTACCCCAAACGCCATTTTCGTAGACCACCCCCCGGGTCAAAGAAGAGGATGCCACGAAGAAAAAGGGAAGATGAAGATGACTCTGAACGCGAGGAAGACTCAGATTCAGAGCCCAGACGAAAGCACAAACAGAGACGCCGAGAGGAGAGAGAGGAGGGTGAGGACGGTCGAGCAGAGAGAGGGGGAAACCGCCGTGGGGAGCGATGACTGGGCCGCGATGGGTCTGAACTGGATCGGCGTCACACCCTGTCTCCTTCCGACCAAGGTTACGTATCACACACAAACATATTACACACAGATACAGCGCAACTAACAACACAGGCTGAAATATTGAACCACACCCCACACATCATGAGCAATACAACAGAACCCGTCACTGATGAACCCACAACCTTAAACTGCACCTCACTCACCCACACACCCCCCGTGCCATTACAACAAATCCCATTACAAGCACAAACAGAAACACTGCACACGCAAACAGAAAAACAAGCACACAGCAATGTTTCTCCCCTTGATTACATCACACTGAAAGAATGCATTGTGTATCTAGAGCAGAAATGGTCCCCACCTGCATCTCAATTTGCCAAATATGATCCCTCTGTTTCAAATAATTTGCCTATGTATGTAATGACTGTCAATGATGTGAAAATCGAATTCCTTGCCGATTCAGGCGCTACTTATTCCACGCTGCGTGCGTGTGACATCGGTCGCGTTAAATTAGGAGCTAGAACCGTGTGCACGATCAGTAGCTCAGGCCAGGTGACTAGAGAGAAATTTAGCACACCCCTGCGCGTAACTAATGGTGTGCAGGCCTTGAAGCATTCATTCATTATCTCACATGCGTGCCCTGTCAACCTGTTAGCTAGAGATTTGCTGTGTGCAATGTCTCTCGCATTAATTCCCACAGACAGAGGTATGGCAGTGACGCACGTGTCAAGTCAAACTGGCGAGGACAGTCCCCTCACTGACCCCACTGAAAACGACGCTCAGCTGGTACAAGACGTATTGGCTGACCCAAATGTATACATTAGATCCCACACCCCATACCAGAGCGTGAAATTAGACTCATTAATGTACAATTATCAGTCTAGGCTCAGTGAACGAGAGAAAACCAAACAGCTGTCATGTCTGATTAAAACCTACGTGCTTGATGAGAATACAGTGTTCGCGCCTAGCCAAGACTTAGGGTGTACTGTATATACGTCTGCAGGTCAGGACATGGAGTTTGAAAAGGTCTGGTTTAGCCAGGCAAAAGATCAGACAGATGAATTGTTCATTGAATATCTCTACTGGACAGAAACGGCTGCCTTCCTCTCTGTCCAAGTTGCACAAGAGTTGACAGATTTATGTGACAGACAACTGACTGGACTACATGTGCCACTTTGTAAACTCCCATGTGAGAATTACACTACACTGACTTCACAATGTTTTGAAGCTAAAGATTTCAACTTCATTCCAGGAAGTGTGAATATCCTCTATTCACCGAGTATGCACGCTTGGCGCACACGCTTATCTGTAAAAATGCTGTCTCAGCGCTCTGTGTGCTTGACTGAGGCTGCCCAGTCACGTGACCCTACACACGCGCCTGGTGTGTGTGAAAATGCACCCCTCCTCCTTTCTTCCCCCATAGGAGCCGAGCACACAGGGACAGAGAAAGATGGAGAAATGCACAAGCCTGTGCCTCTCCACACCACCACCCCTCCCCCCGCACCTGCAGGGGAGAACAACAGAGCAGTGAGTATAATACCAGTAAGCCAATTGCTTTCCATAACTGATCCAGTCCTGAGTAGAGTGCCCGCTTCTTTATGGCCAAAACATGACTGTGATATTGGATTGATCAAGGATTGTGCACCGGTAACTATTACACCCAAATCAGACTACCGCCCATCAGCTAAACAGTATCCTCTTAAATTATCCAGTGTGCTAGGCATAACGCCGGTATTTCAGGCTCTGGTTAAAGCGGGTATTATTGTTGAATGTCCAAACTCAACGGTACGCTCACCCATCCTACCAGTCAAGAAGCTGGCCCCAGATGGGTCAGTTAAAGGCTATCGTTTTGTGCAAGATTTGAGGAACGTCAATCTGCATACAGAAGCTATACCTGCCATAGTGGCCAACCCATATACTATCTTAAGTGAGATAGATAAAGACGCTAAGTTCTTCAGTTGTATTGATCTGGTTTCCGCTTTCTTCACAGTGGAAGTGGAAGCTCAATCCCGATTTTGGTTTGCTTTTCAATTCCAGGGGAAAGTATGGACTTTTACACGTCTTTGTCAAGGTTTCCATAATAGCCCACATCTTTTCCATAGGGCGCTGACAGACGTGCTGGACAAGTTACAGTTGCCCGCAGGATGTGGCTTTATCTCGTACGTAGATGACATCTGTGTCTTTGGTCCCACACGTGAGTTGTGTGAGGAAGCAACAATAGACACGCTCTGTCTCCTAGCCAACGCAGGGCTAAAGGCCTCAATACAGAAACTACAGTTTGTGCAGCAGCGTGTCACATTCTTGGGTCATGACATAAGCCATGGCTGTAAACACCTATCTGCAAGACGTATAGCTGCGATACAGGCAGTTCCCCGCCCCATTACCAAAAAGCAATGTATGTCTTTCTTGGGCGCGGTTGGCTTTTGCAGAATGTTCATAGCAGACTGTAGTGCCCTCATGGCACCTTTGAATGATATTTGTCATGATCGGTCCTTAACCACTATGTCTTCCAAGCTACAATGGAATCCCGCTGCGCTGCAGGCCTTCAATGACCTGAAATCTGCCCTGTCCAGCTGTCCAGCTCTGGGTTTCCCAGACCAGGAAAAGCCGTTCGTTCAATTCGTCGACGCAAAGGACGGGCATATGAGGTCAGTATTAACACAGCCGGCGGGCGGAAGCCTGAAACCGGTCGCTTATTTCTCAGGAAAATTAGACAGTGTGGCCCGCGGCCTGCCATATTGTTTACAGAGTGTAGCGGCCTGTGACCTTGCCGTGCTGGCTTCCAGAGACTTTGTCTTGTACCAACAGTTAACACTTTTAGTGCCTCACGCTGTCTCCCATCTACTGCTTGAACAAAGGACCTCACACATGACGGCAGCCCGTTATCAGAGGTATTATTGTAATCTTGTCGAAATGCCACACATAACCGTGAAACGCTGTCTCGTACTTAACCCGGCGACGCTCCTGCCGGTGGAGGGGGAGGGCGAATCCAGACAGCCCCACGACTGTTTAGCCGCGGTGGCGGCTGTTTGCCTACCCCGACCAGACCTCAAGGACGTCCCGATAGACAACGCCGACTTGACGCTTTACACTGATGGCTCCGCCTCCCGTGATAAAACAACGGGGCTGAATAAAGTCGGATATGCGGTATGTACAGACTTTGAAACGTTGGCCTCTGGCTCGTTGCCAGCGAACTTATCCGCCCAGGCTGCGGAGCTGCATGCACTAACGACCGCGTGTCGTCTGGCAGAAAATAAATCTGTCAACATTCATACTGACTCAAAATACGCATGGGGTGTCTGTCACAGCTTTGGGGCGCTTTGGCGTCTGCGTGGTTTTCAAACCTCAGCGGGTCTGCCCATACTAAATGGCAAATTAGTGGCTGAACTCCTGACTGAAATTCTTCTCCCAAAAGCTATATCAATAATGCATTGCAGGTCACACCAGAAGGATGATTCCGTTATCACCAAAGGTAACGCCCGAGCAGACGCGGCTGCGAAGCTCGGATCGCAACTCCCTTTTGTCCCCTCTTTATTAAGCAGTGTTGAGCCCGCTGCTGATAAGACAGCTGGTGACAGAGAGGGCCTTGACCTTCAACAGATGCAGGCCTTCTCCTCCGCAGCAGAGAGAGAAAAGTGGCGAGTAGCAGGAGGTAAGTGTGATGTCATTTCAGGAATCTGGATGGGCCCCGCAGACGAGCAGGGGAGACAGAATCCTTGCCTGCCAAGGCATTTTCACAACGCCATGGCGCACTTAGTACATGGAAAGGATCACGTATCGAAACAGGCCATGACCGCAGCATTAGGTACGTACTGGTTTACTAAAAGTTTTACTACGGTGGCGGAGAGATTCTGCAGCCGATGTGTCATATGCAAACAGAACAATGCTAAAGGTGCCATTCATGTTACAACAAGGGGCGCCCACCCCATGCCAACAATGCCGTTCGACCACATACAGATGGATTACGTCACTCTGTCCAGTTGCCAGGGGAAAAAGCACCTCTTAGTAATAGTGGACATGTTTTCAAAGTGGGTTGAAGCTTTTCCTACCTCTTCTGCCGATTCAACCACAGTAGCAAAAGCTCTTCTTAACCACATTGTGCCAACATTTGGCCTTCCAGCGCGCATCTCCAGTGATTCTGGCCCTCACTTTGCTAATCATGCGATCACTCAATTAGGAAAGGTTCTGGGCATAGATATCAGGAAACACTGTATTTACTGGCCTCGCGCTGCAGGCGCCGTCGAAATTTCCAACGCCGTCTTGAAGTCAAAACTCACTAAAATTGGCAAAGAGACGGGTCTAACTTGGATCAAAGGCCTGCCCTTAGCCCTCATGTACATGCGCATGCGGCCACGCAGCTCTATCGGTTTGTCTCCATATGAGATATTGTTTGGACGGCCCCCCAGGACTGGGTGGGCTGTTCCGGGAGGGGGAGGCCCAGGCAACAAGCCGGGTGACATGTTCACGCTCGCTTCCGGCGAGTTGATTTCTTATTGTAACGAAATGTCTAAGAACCTTGCTTTTATCTCCAACAGAGTTCAAAACGCTCTCCCCAGGCCCTTGGAAGCTGGGGTTAAACTGCACGACATCCTGCCAGGTGATTGGATTTTCTACCGTGATAACAAGCGGTCCACGTGGAATTCACCACGCTTCCAAGGTCCATTTCAAGTCCTCCTCACGACTCACCTGGCAGTTAAAGTGAAAGAGAAGGACGCTTGGCTTCACGTCTCGCACTGCAAACGCTTCCAACATCCACCGGTGTTACAGCCAGTGCCAGGGTCCTCTGACAAAAAGCAGAGCAAAAAGGGTGGTGTCTGTGACGAGGAGGAGAAGAGCGGAGGCACGACAGTGCGCAGAGGGGCGAGATGACAAGTCACTCCAGTTTCCAGGAGTGACACTGAATAGGGTGCGGCTTTCTGTGCATATGGAGGCACCAGCATTCACGAGCACACACCAGATAACGACGGAAGTCACCTACTGCCCCGTGAAACAGCAAAGCACCACGGTCACGACACAGTCAACTACTACTGTCACCCTCTCTACCCGCCCAGGGCGCGACGCGGCGTACCACCTCCAGGTGCAGGTGCCGGTGCCGTTCCCCTTCGACGGGCCTCCGGCCAACGCACAGGCCGGCTTCCACCCTCCACGGCCATGCTTCCGGCCAATCCCCTTTCAACGCCGCGGCCGGAGAGGCCGTCCCTTCGTGTAGTAGAGCCCTTTGGTCTGCTGCCAATACCCCTCAATGAGAGTGGGGCCGATGACGACGTCTACATCAACATGGGCCCTACTCCTGACCTCATGGGCGTTGAGGTCACCCAGGCAGAGAGGGAAAATATGGAAAATATGGAGACCATGGAAATGTTCGCGGTCGTCCATACAGCGTCCAGTGATGAGAGCTTCCTGGACTACCGTCCCCCGCCCGCCTATGGTTTGATTCCCCCCAATAACACTCTTGAGCCACCCCCTCCCTATCTTCCTGCCAGGCGCATGAGGGGGGGGTTCCTGCCGATAACTATTAACCTAACACTCATATGCTATGTGTTGTTGCTTTGGACCTTCACACTGCTATGGCTGTGGTTAAGAGTTGGGGCTCCAGCTGTACAAACGGAGGCCGTTCGGAACTACAGCACCAATGATCACATGTGCCATCCCCTGTGCACTGGGGTACTGCCTGCCGTTCTCAATGTCTCTCTGCCTGCCGTTCTCAATGTCTCTCTGCCTGCCGTTCTCAATCTCTCTCTGCCTGGCGCACAGCCTGTCAGAAGGAAGAGATCAACAGCAGCTCCACGTTTGTATGCACAACACACTCCAATCAAGGCTGATAATGTCACACTCCTTAACGCTGCCACTTCCACTGTTATGATTGATGTATGTGATTTTGTCTCATGTGCCCCCAGACCAGAAGAATGGGCTTACTACCCCGTTTATTTTTGCTATGTACAGGGGGGGGCTGACGTATCTTGCTCTTCCTGGAGCCAAGCCGTGTGGAACACTGAGGGTAGCTGGGGTTACCTCCTACATTCTGATTTCACTGAGCTGAGACGTAGGCTGTCCATCACTAAAGTCAACCAGCACACCACGACCATTCTTCTGACGCTACAGTCTGCTGTGTGGAGTGACCAAGGTTGGTTCATTGTCTGCATCTGGGCACCGGGTAAAGATCCGTGTGGACCGTTATTTTTAGAGATAGCGCCCACCCCCCTCCCCAGCCTTGTTAATCACACTGGGGAGGACACACAGGTCCACCGACTGACGAAACTGACTGAGACTTTGTCACACATCCGCCCTCTGACATACCCAGCAGACCATCCTCACTATGACGATTTTAACAGGACTAGCATTACTGATAACGTCTGGTACAACTCCCTGCACATGATGATTAGGGCTGCTGATTTAGAATCTAATAAATCTTGTTATGCATGCACGCTTTTCCCCACAGCTCAGACACATTCCGTCCCAGTGAAACCGACCCCCATGGACGCAATGCAAGTTTTCTGTAGATTTGCCGCACTCACATTGCCCTCTGACCCCGAAATCCTGTCCCAATGCGCGAGACTTAATGTTTCGCTTAGGCAGGCTAATACTCCCTTCAGGATCCGCTCCTATAACGCCACGTCTCTCTACACTGAGGCTGTAGGATGGCAGATTTACAACCCTGTGAGCCAAATAGATGAGCGCCTCATTGCTGGTTCATTCCCTGTGTGTTTTAAACGCACTGGCGATTCTGTGGCCCGGAATGTTGGCTCCCTGTCAGGATGTGTAATCACTTTTGACGCCACCTGTTCCCTCTCCACTACGCGTGATGGTCATTTTTTCCACACCAAGCAGTCTCCATGTCTCCTCCCTGGCCTTTCTGATCGAGCAGACGCATCATTGTTGAATCCTGCTCTGACGTCTATCATAGCGTGGCCCGGGGATGATGGGTTTGGGGCGACTACTGACATGGTTTGGCAATGTGGTGTTAATTCCTACCAGGTCCTGCCCCCTAACTGGGATGGGGTTTGCTCTCCTGCTTTCCTTGTCCCCCACGTTCAGGTCTATGACAAACTGCTGTACACAACACATCACTACACACACTACCGGGCTCCTGAAGGTTCTCTAGACCGCGCCAAGCGTGACCAGAGGCACCTGATGGTTGGGAGGGGGGAAAAGTTTCTGGGAGGCCTTCTACCCTGGTGGGGTACTGTTAATTTGGCACACCACATAGACCGTCTGCACTTAGAGCTCGAGAATTTCACTGCATGGACTGTTCAGGGCTTTGAGTCATTGCTCCCGTTTGAAAGGTCAGCGAGATCAATGATACTAAATAACAGATTTGGTCTCGACGTAGTGTTTGCCGCCCAGTCTGGGTTGTGTCACGTGTTGGCGGACAGCTGCTGCACGTTCATACCTGACGTCTCCGGTAATCTCACCACTGTAATCAGTCACATGAATTCTCTTCTTGTTGACATGAAGGAGGAAGAAGTTCCAGAACCGACCGGCTGGTCTTTCTGGGCTTACTTCACTAACAGCTCGTTGGCCACATGGCTGATGAGACTAGCAGCGCCTGCCCTGTTGATTTTCATCTTCCTGTTCATTTTCATCTGCTGTATTGTCCCCCTTGTTCGTGGCTGTGTCGGGAAGCTGATTCACGGTCAATTGGTACAATATCAGCTCGTTCAAATGGATGACGGGGAGGGGGGTGATCGGGACTTCAATCCTTTTATGTAATAAACACTCTGTCTTGTTCACTGCCTCCCATTTTCATCAGTAGTGAATTTCATGGCTTCTGAGTGTTTATGTCTCGTTTCCAGGTTTTGATGATTGTGTTTTGTTGCTTGAGATAATGCTGCATTTGATTTTAACATTGTTGCTTGAGTATGCTACATCATTTTTATTGTGTATTTTGTGTTATTATTGTTGTTGTGTGTATCTTTTGCTTCGCTACACCCATCCATGCAGGTGCTCCCACTTGCAGTAAAAACAGCATTCTGTGTCTCTCTTCTACTTGTAGGTTATGTGTATTTTGGGCGTTCCTCGGCTTTAAAAGCCGGGGCTTTCACTTTGATTTATACTCTGCAGTTGTAATGTCCTGTCAGGAGTGCGTAATCATTATTTTAACCCTCACTAAATCTCCATTCTTGTTATGTGTTCACAAATTTTGTTTGATTGTTTGATTGTTTGATTGTTTCATTTAATGTGTTTAAAGAAACAAAAGGGAGGATTGTTAGAGAATTATAAGGATTCTCTTGTTATACGTTCAGTGTTAGTTCATAGGTATACATTTTTAATTACCTAGGCATGTCTTTATCTTTAAAACCCTCTATCTCCAGGTTGCGCTTGGCTAAACTCAGGAAGAGGAGGCGAGCACCAGGGCTTTCTGTACATACATATCAGCGCCCTGGGTACTCCCTTATTTTCCCTAGACCCGTCAAGGTCAAAAATGCCTTCTCTGGCTTCACGTGAATAAGACTCCCTGTCTGGGATTTTTATATCACAGGGCCAGAGAAGAACACACCTCTTTTACACAAACTGTTTGTCACATACATATATACCAATGTATTTTGCTTCTATGCTTTATGCTCATCCAACGGTCTCCTTAAGAGGTCGTTGAATCTTCATCAGTCGACTTAAATAACTTCTGTTCAATAAATATCCATTCCTGAGACCAAGTTCCAGAACTGACTTTATTTCACACTGTGCTGAATTATTCCAAAACAGGAGTTTAAAGTGGTTCCTGATAACGTACATTGGACAACAGAGACAGGCAAAGCAATGCTTGTAAATTGGCTTACTAGTTTAAACTTATAGACCCCATAAACCCAGAAAGGAGGGGGGGCAAGTCAAACATAATTAATCTGTCCTATTACTTCCAGCCAGATCAACACCAGACCGAACTGCTGGAAAAGGGACTTTCCTTTGTCCCGACACTGGATATCTATAAACAACAAACCAACAGGTTAAAGAAAGACCTTTCTCAGTATCACCGCAGATTGAAACTAGCTACACACTTTGGAATGGACCAAGGAACGGAGATACTGCCTTTTCGACCAAAATCGAGCTGGGAACCGTCTGAGAATTTAATCCCAAGCAGTCTTAAACGACTGATGCAGAAGGACATGAATACGGTAACACGCATACCAGGACACATTAAGGAAAAAGATAATCTCACAATAGAACAAACCAGGGCACTTAGGGAACTAATCAACAACAAACAAATCATTATCAAACCAGCAGACAAAGGCTCCTGCATAGTAATTATGGATAGACACCAATACCTTTTAGAAGGTGAGAGACAGCTCAACAATCAGGACCATTATAGGCAATTAGACCAACCCATTTACATGCAGACAGCTACGAAGGCCATAGCCATCATAAACAGTCTTAAGGACAAAAGGCACATAAACGCCAAACAACATCAGTACTTAATAGGACAGGATAGCCCACGGGCTAGGATATTTTATCTTTTACCAAAAATACACAAAAGCCCGGATTCATGGACAATACCATATGAAATTCCACCCGGGAGACCAATTGTGTCGGACTGTGGCAGCGAGACGTATCAGACAGCAGAGTTTATTGAATATTTCCTGAACCCACTGTCGATAAAACACCCCAGTTTTATAAAAGACACTTACGATTTTGTGGACAAAATTAAAGCTATTAAAGTAGGAAAGGAGGCCCTTCTATTTTCAATAGATATAGACAGCCTCTACACAAACATTGAAACAGAATCAGGACTACAAGCAGTCAGGGAAGTCTTTAGTAAATACCCAGACACAAGTCGACCAGAGGAGGAAATACTTCAATTACTAGACTTAAATCTAACCCAGAATGATTTTTCCTTTAACAACAAATTCTATTTACAAATCAAAGGCACGGCCATGGGAAAGAGATTTGCACCATCTTATGCAAACATTTACATGAGCATATGGGAACAGACCGCACTAGAAAAATGCAGACTTAAGCCGACACATTACTATAGATTTCTAGATGATATATTTGGAATATGGGAACATAGCCAAGAAGAATTCCAGGAATTTATTGATGTTTTAAATAGCCATCATAGATCCATAACGATAAAATATGTGACACACACAGAAAGGATTGACTTTCTTGATGTAACAATCTTCAAGGGCCCAAACTTTAACACAAATGGGAAACTAGACTTAAAAGTATTCTTTAAAGAAACAGACACTCACGCCCTATTACACAAAACATCATTCCACCCGACTCACTCCTACACAGGAATAGTCAAATCACAACTACTAAGATTCCATAGGATTTGCACGCAAAGAAGTGATTTCAAAATAGCTTGTAAAACTCTATGTAATGCCCTCAGACTAAGAGGATACACTAGGACCTTCCCCCGGAAAGCCCAAAAAACCTTCTTAGAAATAAAAGTGCGAGATACAGGCCCCAAATTGGCCCTGATAACCAGTTATTCAACACAGAGCACACTAGCCAACAACAGAATAAAAAGGAATTTTGAGAACCGAACAGACGATCTTCTAAAAGATTATAAAATTATATCGGCCTACAGAAAAAATTAAAACCTTAAAGATTATCTAGTACACAGCAAGCTAAAAGAAATCAACACACCAGCACGCCAGGGACCAGAATACTTCAAACCCAAACAATTAGTAAAAAATAGAACCACAAAACGCGTCTTGGAGATTAAACAACAAATAACAGCCAGAACCAGCAACTGCATTTATTTAATCACATGTGAAAAATGTGGTTTACAATATGTCGGAGAGACAGGTAAAACAATAGGTACTAGGCTGGGACGACACAGATACAATATTAACAATGCCAAAAAGACAACCACAAGATTGGTGCAACATTTTATGGCGCACGGCATTGGAGCTCTAAAATGCGCTGGACTTCAACACAATCCTAACTGGACAGTAGGACAAAGACGTTTTAATGAAAAACAGTGGATTAAGAACCTCAACACGGATTTTCCTCGAGGCTTAAACATGCCTAAAATTAGATCTTGAACACTAAAAAACTTAAACTCAGGATTAAACTGGAGAAATCTAAAAGTGATTGGATCAGACTTCCTTCGGATACATGGCGAATGCATTTATTCCTTGCATTGTGCCTACACATGTCGCGACCTGCGGTCGCGACATGTGTAGGCACAGTGCACTGAAATCTTTTAATTCCCCCCACACACACACACACACTCCCGCATCCGGCCCAATCCACCACCACCTTCAAAACAATATCAATGGTAGTGAAAATAGCTGATCTACAAGCATCACAACGTGTCCTGATGCGACGCGGTGTGAGCTTATAGATCGTTAATTCAGAATGTACCTTTTACCTTCCTAGAAATGTAGTCAAAAGTACAATATTACGTCTTTGGAATGCAGTGGATTGAAATACTAAAGTAAACCACACATACTCATAAATGTACTTAAGAACACTACTAAAACAAAGTACCTCATTCATTACTGTCCACCACTGCAAGTAACTAAAGTAAAACGTACAAATATGCCTCTGAGATATAGTGGAGTACCAGGCCAGTATGTATTAGGAAATATAAATACTTGGGAAATTACACGTACCTTACAGTATTTAATATGTACAGTACTTGAGTAAAAATACTTAGTTACCACCGCACTGTCTAACAACAGTGATATTACAAAGCATTTTGAATACAAGTATAACCATTTTCTGACATTATTTTACTTCCCATCTGTGTATTTGTCACACTGACCTGGACGTCACTGCCATTGATGTGCATACGACTGATCGTCTTGGTGGGGAGACGTGATGAGAACCCTTCTGTCCAATAGACCATCTGCTGCTCGTAGTCAAAGTCCAGAGCCCTCGCTTCATTCAAGTCCTGTCACAGCACAGCAGTTAGTTAGTTAGCAGTTAGTCTCTGACAGGTCGAATACATTCCGACATGTCAAAAGCAGTGTGTGAATTGTATCAAATCAAATCATCCTTTATTTATAGCACATTTAACACAACCGAAATTGACCAAAGTGCTTCACAGGAAAGAAAAAACATTTAGAGCAAATGGAGTTGGAACAACTGATGTTCAGGAGGAGGAGAAACGCGCATTGGACCTGCCCTTCACGCCACTCTCCTCCCTCCACGTCAATCTACCTGTCCCCCTTTTATACCTGCCCAATACCTCCCAGAATCCTCCTTGCTTCGCCCGCCTCGCTGCGTCGCACACTAGCCGCCTTCCTACAGGCTTCTCGCAAATTTTATCAACACCATTTCCTCACTCACCGTTCGTCCACGGAACCAGCATTCTACCTCGTTCGCGTACTTCCAACGCCACCAAGGCTCATCAACATGTTTGCTGCGGGATACACAGACAGATGGCCTCCCCAACTTCAGAACCGGCACACCGTCACGACACGGGACCCTCGCCGATCAGATGACGCCACCCACAGTTCAAGAGCCACGCCGTTCGAGCCAAACAGAACGATCCATACGCCTCCCCAACACTACAACTCACAAAGCTAAGTTTCATTCAACCGTCCGTCCTTTCATTAAGCCACAGCGTAGCTCAGGGCTTTCGGCTTTCCATTCATGCCCGAATCTCATACTACGCGCAGCCTGTCACGTCATCACTCCGTGACAGCCCAACCAGAAGCAGTTCCTGCTGAAACCACACGGGGTCGCCGAAGGCCAGCTAACGGACTGCACTCACTATAGTGCTTCTCCCTGCGGTCTCAGGCTTCCACGCAGCCTTTTCATGTTAACGGCTCGCACTTTCACAGTGCTTCCCTGCAGCCAAGCTTCCTTATGTCGTGCGTATCATACCGTATGGATGTAACAATTGCTTGCCATTCACTCAGCGTTTCAGTCACCTGCCTATTCTCTGTCTCTCTCTCTCTCTCCCTCTACCCCCCCCCCCCCCCCCCCGCAATATTGCTTGCTCTGGGTGGATCTTTGTTGGTTGTAAAGTGTCTTGAGACAACTTGTTGTGATTTGACACTATAATAAAATTGAATTGACTATAGACTATTGAAAAGACTTGCATTTACGTAGTCCTAGCACTTCATAGTACACACGTATATCGTATAATATAGCATAGTACGCTAAGTTGACATAGATACTCCGTTTACGTTCTTAGTTTATACATGATTCTCGATAACTACTTCATTTATGCGATGTATGACATGCTTTTGTTCCCACTTAAACGTAAGTCGCCCTGGATCAAGAGCGTCTGCTAAATGCCCAAATCGTAACTTGTTTTTAGCCAGTCGGCCAGCCAGCCAAGCTCCCAGCCTCCCATCCCCAGGCATTCTTCTGCCTTTTTTCAGCCAGTCACGCTCCCAGCGCCTCTCTCAGGCCCCAGCCACTCCTCCAGCCATTCAGCCAGCCACGCTCCCAGCGCCTCTCTCAGGCCCCAGCCACTCCTCCAGCCATTCAGCCAGCCACTCTCCCAGCGCCTCTCTCAGGCCCCAGCCACTCCTCCAGCCATTCAGCCAGCCACTCTCCCAGCGCCTCTCTCAGGCCCCAGCCACTCCTCCAGCCATTCAGCCAGCCACTCTCCCAGCGCCTCTCTCAGGCCCCAGCCACTCCTCCAGCCTTCAGCCAGCCACTCTCCCAGCGCCTCTCTCAGGCCCCAGCCACTCCTCCAGCCATTCAGCCAGCCACTCTCCCAGCGCCTCTCTCAGGCCCCAGCCACTCCTCCAGCCATTCAGCCAGCCACTCTCCCAGCGCCTCTCTCAGGCCCCAGCCACTCCTCCAGCCTTCAGCCAGCCACTCTCCCAGCGCCTCTCTCAGGCCCCAGCCACTCCTCCAGCCATTCAGCCAGCCACGCTCCCAGCGCCTCTCTCAGGCCCCAGCCATTCTTTCAGCCAGCCACTCTCCCAGCGCCTCTCTCAGGCCCCAGCCATTCTTCAGCCAGCCACGCTCCCAGCGCCTCTCAGACCCCAGCCATTCCTTCAGCCATTCATGCAGCCAGTTAGCCAGCCATGACCCACGCCCCTGCCATGCTCCCATGCCATGCACTTTACGTAGCCTAGCACTTCTTAGTACACTTGTATATCGTATAAAATTAGTATAGTATGCATAGTCGACTAGATACTCCACCGTTACGTTCTTAGTTTATACCTGATTCATGATAACTACTTTTACGTTTGTGACGTACGACATGCTTTTGTTCCTGCTCACATGTAAGTCACTCTGGCTCAAGAGCGTCTGCTAAATGCCTAAATCACAAATCGTAAATGGTATTTCAGCCAGTCGGTCAGCCAGTCACTCTCTCAGCCTCTCACTCAGGCCCCTGTCCCCCCTCCTTCTCACCTTCCACAGCTAGTCCGACGGCTGCCCCGCCCAACTCCCCTCCGCCCCTCCCACCCCCCTCCCCCATCCCCTCCCTCTCTCCTATCCCCTCCTCCCCCCCTCTCTCCTATCCCCTCCCTCCCTCTCTCCTATCCCCTCCTCCCCCCCCCTCTCTCCTATCCCCCCCCCCCCTCTCTCCCACCCCCCACTCTCTGCCCGCCTCCGCCGAGGTTCCGACCACCTGCCTCATGGCTTCTCCTGCCGAGGGAAGCCCACCCTCCCTCGGGCCTCTCCGCCTTCCCACAGGCCTCACCCGCCTACCCGCCCATCCCGGCCCCCCCTCCCCAGGCTCCGCCCACCTTCCCGCCGGCTTTTTCAGCCTTCCCACAGGCCTCACCAGCCTACCCTCCCCTCCCGGCCCCCCCTCCCCAGGCTCCGCCCACCTTCCCGCCGGCTTTTTCAGCCTTCCCACAGGCCTCACCCGCCTACCCTCCCCTCCCGGCCTCCTACCACCCTACGCTGATACCTCCCAGCGTCCTTTCCGACCCCTCCTACCCCCCCGTCCTCCCAACTTCTCTCTCTCCACAGCAACCCCATTTCTCTCTCTCCCCCCCCCATCCCCCCCCAGCTACCTCGCCACTGTGGTATCCCTTTTCATAATAGTCCATATTTGTAATATTCCATGTCAAATGTTTTGGTCACGTGCTAGGACAAACGTGCCTCGTTATCAGTCCATATTTGCAATATTCCACGTCAAATGTTTTGGTCACCGTGCTAGGACAAATGTGCCTTGTCATTAGTCCATATTTGCAATCGTCATTTGTCATTTACAGACGATCCGCTGCCTGCCGCCTCACTCCTCTCTCTCCTGTCCTCCCTCCCCGTCCCCCCCTCCCTCTCTCCACGGCCAGACCAGGGCCGCCCCGAGAGTGCCTGCTCCAGGAGATCCAGCTAGACCACTTCCCCCACGCTCGATCCACCTTCCTCCCGACCCACTCCCGCCCCCAGTTCTAAACCTTGCTCGTTTTTTTTTTTTTTTTCATTCGTCACGTGTACAGATACAGAGTATAATTACAATGAAATTTATTTAGTGTTAAGCGTTAAGACCATGCGACTTTGTCCGTGATGTGTATGCCCAGGTCACCATTCTCCCCGGAACTTCCCCTCGACACCTCTCCGCAGCGGCCCTCCGCCCTCCTAGGCAGTCGGCTCGGACCGTCCTCCCTTCCTCAGACCTCGCCACGCTCTCGGCCCTCACCAGCCACAGCCACATCGTTCCTCCGCCCTGACAACTCTCCCTTCCCTAGACCTCGCCACGATCTCCAACCTCCCCTAGTCACTTTCACCATCACTAGCCACGGCCACCTCGCTCCTCCACCCCTACAACTCTCCCTTCCCTAGACCTCGCCAAGCTCTCCAACCTCCTCTAGTCACTTTCACTAGCCACAGCCACCTCGTCCCTCCGCCCTGACAACTCTCCCTTCCCTAGACCTCGCCACGCTCTCCAACCTCCTCTAGTCACCTTCACTAGCCACGGCCACCTCGCTCCTCCGCCCCTACAACTCTCCCTTCCCTAGACCTCGCCACGCCCTCCAACCTCCTCCAGTCACTTTCACTAGCCACGGCCTCGCCCCTCCGCCTCTACAATTCTCCCTTCCCTATACCTCGCCACGCTCCGCCTCCTCTAGTTACAACTTCCACAGCACTCCCTCCACATCGGCGCCGCATCCACTGCTGCCAGCCGAGACCCCCAAGACCTCGCCGCCCAACTGCTTGGCAGATTGGCCTCCCAAGCCTACCAGTTCCACCCGTACGAACCTCCCCGGCTTCCCCTAATAAGTAGCCGTGGCCCGTTGCTCCTTTTGGGGATATCGTCCATGCGCACCGTAAGACGAACGCCTTACGATGAACGCCACACGACGAGTGCCATTCGACCTCCTCCCCAAAGACTCCAGGGTCGGCGACCCCCCGGAACCTACACATCCGCATTCATTCGTCCCTCCTTCATCCCTCCATTTATTCACTGTCAATAAATGCCTTAAACCTACCCAATGGCGTGTTTATTCCTACTAGTGAAATAACATTTAAAGCAATTTACATCAAGTAGAACCAGTTACATGGCAAATGAGGCATACATGGACAATATAGGAATATATGAGCACATTAAAATCAGATTACATTAAAATCCAGGTACGTTTTAAGTAAGGATTTAATAATCTCGATGGATTGGGCAGCTCTAATAAAGGGGGGGAGGTTGTTCCACAGCTCTGGGGCCGCCACCGCTAAAGCGCGGTCACCTCTTGTTCTGAGGGTTCAGGTGGTTGGCACGGTCAGCAGTGATTGGTCAGCAGACCTCAGAGCTCTGGGAGGGTTGTAGCGCTGTATACGTTCAGCCATATAGGGCAAGAGATTGAACCCATTTAGACCTTATAGACCTCTCAGTGTCTCTCAGTGGTGGCAAGGACCCCCATCTGAAAATATGTAGTTCCAGGGTCCTCCCAGAAGCAAAGGTATGAGTTAAAAACATTCACTGTGAAAGAATATATTGTGGGATGTCACATGACAGCGAGCCGTCAGAGCGCCACCCCAATGAGAGTCAGTGGCGCGTCAGAGGCGGAGCCCAGCTCAGAAGACAGTGACCCGCCCTGGGTCACCTGATTGACCACACGTATCTACCCGTCTTCCTCCTCAATCAGAGCAATTACGCAACAGCCGCGCTGCGCGCGTAATGTTTGAAAGGTAGGAAACAGATGAACGCTCCGCCTCATTCTCTACTGACTCACGGAGGGAGCACTGACGTGGCAATCTGGCGGTAGGTCTCCACAAACACACATCCCCTCACTGTTGGCACTTGTTCAGACTCTGTGCTAATAGTGTTTCTCATTACACAGGCAACCCCGGGATGGAGGAATCCTGAAGAGGATTAACCCAGATGGAAATAACACTCCTGAAGGAATAGGAGTGAGAGGAATTATAGACCGTTTTGCCCTGGAAATAGGAAGAACCTAAGTTAACCAAGTGTGTGTGCTGGATCTGATTTGAACTTTAACATAATCCTCTCAATAAATGCCCGAGTATCAAATTAAAAAATATTATCGAAAATAACAGCAAGATTATTTTGCGCCTGTGTTGATATTGGAAGTGAGGGGGCCGAGGTTGTTGACAGGAGGGGTGGAGCCACTGGAGCGTTGTCCAAAGATGATGATTTCCCTTTTATTGTCATTGAGATATAAGAGGTTTTCATCCATCCAGGTTTTAATATCGTCCATGCAGTTCATTAGGGGCTCAAATGTGTTATTGTTGGTGGATGTAAGCGTGTATACTGTATAGGATGTGTTGTTACAGTATGTTCAATGGTTTTCACCTGTTTGAGCACAGTGTGGTTGGAGCCGTTCAAGTTCATCTTATTCAGTTTGTTGTCGGTGGTGAAGATGAGGAAGGGCTCCACATCTAGAGAAAATTTGACATCACATTTATTCAGCGTAAAATGCAATGCTTAATTTGTTTGTTTGGGAGAGACAGAACATATTCATGAACACAGAATCATTTATAAAACTACATACAGTAGAGATGAGAAAGCAATGTAAATATTAGAGTTACCAAGAATGATAATTTACAACCATGTATTAGACCAATAACACACAATATTAGTACAGAAAGAAACAGATACCTGTTCCTGCCATGTGACATCAGACAAACAAACAATAGGCCAATACAACAATAGAAAATGCAAATAAAATCAAACTCTGTATCTATGTATGTTAACCCATTTAGGACTGAGACCAGATTATTTTAAATCATGACAGTTTTCTGGAAAAAAAAGGTTTCTATGTCAGTGGTTTTCAAATTACTTCATGTCAAGGACCCCAACAATTATGTTATTGGCCGCCGAACCACATCTGAAAATATGTTGTTCCAGGGATCCCCCCCCCCCCCCCCGCCAGAAGCAAAGATATGACTTAAAAATGTTCGCTCTCAAATAATATATATTCAAAGATGTGCGCCAGATTTTCATGATTTTTCAAAAATAGCAGATCTACAATGTCTAGCTTATAGATCTGCTATTTTTCAATAGAAGTTCAAAATTATGCTTAAAACACCAAAAGGGGTTCTCGTTAAAATAGATAAAAATAACAGTTTTCAAGAGATTGACAAAAAGAGACAACAAAAAGATTCATAAATGAATTAAAATAACCAACTCAGAGAGACGTCAGACTCAGGCCTCCTAAGGTACTGCGTATAGCAGCAAACCCGTTTCCCTAAAAGGTTTTGAGTTCATGCAGTATCTTCAGTAGTATAGCAGCTGGTTCTCAAGTGCACAGCATTACGTGCTGCTACCTAACTGCTTTCAGGAAGCACTACTTAAGTTGGTTCTCAAGTGCACAGCATTACGTGCTGCTACCTAACTGCTTTCAGGAAGCACTACTTAAGTTGGTTCTCAAGAGCACAGCATTACGAGTCTTCTTATCTGGCTTCGGGAAAACACCTCCTGGATAAATGAAGCAAAACAATTTCCTGAAAGCCTTCTTAGCTTCAGTTATACTGTCGTACGTGTTACGGTTCGCTCTCCATCACCTCTACATCCATGTGCTGTGGGTGTTCTGGGCACTTCAGCGCCACCAGAGGACTCCAGAGCACTCCACAGCACCTCTCTCCCTGTTACAACCTCCTCACCTGGATGTCGTCGGCAATCACTTGATGAGCCTACAAGAGCCAGGCCTGTCTGCAGCTCGGCGCCAGTTCTTCACCAGTCTACGTGTTTCCGGGACCCGAGCTCTGTGGAGCAACCTACGGACCCTGCACCTCCTTTCAACCCCCCGTGTTTGTGAATAAAAACCCGCCCGGGTGGGCTTTACTCATGCTGTGCCTCTCCTTGCTGTGCTTTTGGGTCACACCACACTCGAGTCATAACAGTAAGAACTGGCCAATTTGACCCAGCCAGCATGGAAAGAGAGCAGCCAGCTCTCCAGGCTCAGGGACAGGTTTTGGAGCACCACTCCCGCCTGCTGTCGGAGGCATCCGCCGCCGTTTTAAGTTTACAGCAGGAGCTCCGGGATGTTTCGGATCTTCAGCAGTCCCAAGCCGCTCAACAACACACTCAGGTTAAACAACTCACATCGCTGGTCAAGGATCTAGCTGACCAGGTCGCCACGCTCAACGCGCATCTCACCGGCCCTCCTATCCAGACGGCACAAGCGCCTGACACGGCCCCTGCACTGGCAGCGCACGCTCCGTTTCCCAGCCGGGAGCCCTACCTCACTGCCCCGGCCACCTTTGACGGTACTTTCTCCCTCTGCAGGGAGTTCCTCATGCAATGTGAGTACGTGTTTGATCTGCAGCCCAGCATGTATTCCACTGACCCCGCCCGCATAGCTTACATTACTAACTTAACCACCGGAAGGGCGCGCCGATGGATTTATGCAAGCCTTGAGGGTTCAGCCACGTACATGCAGATCTACAGAGACTTTGTGTTAGAGTTTAAGGCTGTGTTTGACCATGACGTCCCAGGGCATGACGCCGACACAGCTCTCTCTGCCCTCCACCAGGGCTATAGCTCAGTAGCAGATTATGCCACTGAGTTTCGCATCCTCGCCCCCCGCTGTGACTGGAACGAGCCTGCACTCCGCAGCGCGTTCATCCGGGGTTTGAGTGAGGCTACGAGGGATGCCCTGGCCGAGAGAGAGAGACCCCCCACTCTGACCGAACTCATCTCTCTGTCCATTTCCATTGACGAACGACGCCGTGCACGTAAGCGTGAGAGGGCTTCCCAGTATCACGCTGCTGTCAAGCCGTCTACCCCCGCCCACACCAGTCTCACTCGGCCCGAGCAAGTTCCATCTGCCCCCTCCAATCTCACTTGCGAGGAGGACGCCATGCAGCTGGGCCGAATCCACGTGACTTCCAGGGGTCGCTTATCTCCAGCTGAGCGTGAGCACCGCCGAGAACATAGACTCTGTATGTATTGTGCCAGCTCAGCGCACGGTGTTCGCTCCTGTCCTATTCTGCTCTCCAAGGTGTCCACTTCCCGGCCACCAGGGGTCGTAGTTTCGCCTACTCTGGGTTTTCGGGTAAGCTGTCTCACTACAACTTCCCAGCCCAGCACCAGTGTTGCCAAATTCCCTGTCACTCTCGCCTGGCAGGGACAGACACTCACCATTCCTGCTCTCATCGACTCCGGGGCCGATGAGAGCTTTATTGACCTCCAGTATGCTCGGAGGGTGGGCCTCCCCGTGTCTCCTCTCAAGAGGTCCCTGCCTGCCTCCGCTCTGAATGGTCATCCCATGGGCCCTATCACACACCGGGCTCATCCTATCACCCTCACTGTCTCTGGGAACCATGTGGAGAGCATCTGCCCCTACATTATTCACTCCCCGGGCACTCCACTCATCCTGGGCAGACCATGGCTGGAGCTTCACACCCCCCATGTCTGCTGGAGTTCTGGGCGTATTCTCAGCTGGAGCGCCGCCTGCCAGGTCTGTTGCCTTCAGTCCGCCCCGACCTCCACCCAGGCTGAATGTCCTCCTGCCCAGGTCCCTCCACGGCGTCGGGCTCACCCCGACGT
Organism: Protomyctophum bolini; assembly: GCF_963924005.1. NCBI lineage: Eukaryota > Metazoa > Chordata > Actinopteri > Myctophiformes > Myctophidae > Protomyctophum > Protomyctophum bolini. The sequence continues at coordinate 1,133 of NW_027665450.1, read as the reverse complement.
TCTCTGCCAGTCGCCATGTGGCGACAGTAGTATAAAGGGCACCCTGAGGACCTATTGTTATTGTAATTGTTGCTATGGATTTTTAGGGCACCGAGGGGGGCGTGGCGTGTCAGCCATTTTGTTTTTTTCAGATGGTTTTGGCTGAGGTAGATCATTATGGTACCCCTGTGGTGTGGGAACCTATGGATGCGGGTGCCCTCTCTGTCATAGTTTCTCTCTCCCACTGAGGGAATAGAGAGAAAGATTAGGTATTCTTTTCTAAAAATTAGCATGTACTGTTTGACTTTTCAACCATGTAATTTGTATTCATCTTAAAATAATGGTCAGTTAGGCCTCAGAATCTTCATGACAGGATGTGACGTACATGTCATCATGTAAATTGGTAGGAGGGGCGAGAACTGGATATATTTAGTGGCGGTTGTGTGTGTGCTTATTCAAAATAGAATGTGTGTGTGTGTGTGTGTGTCTGTCTACTTTGAGTTAATATAACTAAATTAGGTTTGTCAGACTTGTTGAATTAACCATCTATTTATTAATTGGGCTGAACAAAGCTATTGTGATTCCTATACAGAATTCACTTGGGCCTGACAGGGTTTTCTTGAAAACCCCTGTACTGCAGTGTGTGTGTGTGTGTGTGTGTGTGTGTGTGTGTGTGTGTGTGTATGATTAGGCCTGCTAGCTTCAGTGAACTAGATGACATGATGATGCTTTACAAAGATATTTTTTGTGAAATTTGTAATACAGACGTTGATTATATATTAAATCTATTATACGAGGCTACGGTAATCACATACGAAGGCCGTCGAATTATGACCAGAATGATACGTAATGGGTCTGACGCATTTGGTGTCATATATATATATATGCGTGAATATTCTCAAGTTGTCCTATTTCTTCAGGCAATATTAACAGATGCGCGATTGCTTAAACATTGCCCACGCATGACGGAAATACCCTATATTCAACAGCAGTTGTGTAAAACTGAATCGCGATGTGTTGTTGAAACTGACATTCTAAAGGACAATATTAATATTTCATGTTTAAAAGTAGAAGGTTTTCTCCTAGATGGTATTTTTACAGAGATGTGCTATTGCTGGCATCTAGATGAGTAACATTTTGTTTGTGTGAGTGTG